>NW_019721006.1:601169-660729 GCF_002891405.2 Cryptotermes secundus | reverse complement strand
AACAACTCAAAACTATTTCACACATACCCACCTCGAGACTCGGAAATCCCAGATCTCAAAGAGCACTTGCGAAAACATGTACAATTTTAACAGAGCAGTTGACCGCAGGCAATGCAACTTCTTAAAAAACTACATACACGGCCGCCTGAAACATAGCACGATTCAACTATTTGAGAAAGATATCGAAGATTCAAGTACAACAAATATTATCTGGAAAATAACAAATCGGTTCACCAAGCATCAGACGCAACGTTACACACCAGTAATTCACGGTAGAAGGGGATTCACCTACACACCGCTGGATAAAGCCACAGCAATTCAGGGGTATATGACGACCAGTTTCAGTCTAACTCTGAGGAGGACAATTTCGACAATTCCTATAGACAGAAAATGCGAAAGGTTGCTGTTTGTCTCCAGCTGCAACCAGTAAATCCCACCATCCCAGTACACCCACTTAAATTCAACGAATAATCAAGTACCTGCCCAAAAGAAAAACTCTAGTCACGATAACATTATAAACATTGACTTAAAGAAGCCTTCCTCTTAATGTTTTCACATAGTTAACGAAAATCATAAATGCTGCATTTCGTTTCTACTACTTTCCACAAACATGGAAGGAAGCCAATGGAATATCCATACCAAAGTCCCAATCGAATTCCGCATTTCCACAGGATGGGAGACTTATTGAATACCATGGAAAACTCAATGGAAAGGCTATTTTATAGACAAATCTATCTCCATCTTTAAATGTCACACACTTAACAGGAAATTAAGAATCCATTTATACAAAGCACTAATCCGTCGAATTCTCCTGTATGGAACTCCCGCAGGGGGCTACGAACAAGAAGCTGCAAGTCATTGAGAACAAAATTATCCGGAGTATCTACGGTCAGAATTTTAACTGAGCAGATTAACGGAGCATCGGCAGAGATATACCAACGCATCAGGCAATACGACAACTCAGTCATAGCAGCACCAGGAAATTGCTCTTACACCTGACCAAACCAGATATTACATTAACAGATCACACATATAGGTAACCTATGAGTGACGCACTAGTATCGCAGTAGCACCTTATAACAAGAGCAACACCAGAATGGGCACACTATCTGAGAAGCCAGGGTCCCCCGAGTGTCCGATGCCGGGTATAAAAATTCATAACAGCTGCACACGACAAGTAAGAGTGAATCACCCATCACTACAAGTAAATACACATACAACCACATTGTAAGAAACACCAATGTACTCCATACGCGAAGTACGTATAACACAACTACAAGTACACGTTACAGACGTACAACAAACGGGGGCATAAACGAGGACACACTTTGGAATTGTATTCAGTGACGGAAGTGCAGCAGTTTTCAACAGCAATTTTCGAAGCACCTGATGATCATCATAAAGTTCGAAACATGCAGTACGCCAGTGATGTGAAAAATAATTCAAAATTCAAAGTGAATTCTAAGATTCTAACACAAGTTGCATGCCAGACGGCGAATAAGAAGTGAAAATTATATATATTGTGACATGTCTGCTGAAAGCCAGAATTACGAAGCAGGCAGAGACAGCCATTGTTCGGGAACGGCTCTGCAAACACGCCCGTTGTTATGCAATCGCTCACCGGCTGTCATGTGGCGGCCGCAACAGACACGTACGCAATAGAAGAACTGCTGAAAGCGGTGTTTTCTGTGCGGCCAGTACCGAGGCTACACCAGATCACATTCATGAAAAAATTAAGAACGGATTAGATCTGGGGAATGCTTGCTGTCATTCATTTCAGGGCCTCCTGTCTATATTGTTACGTGTCCGCGGTTCCATGACTAATAATAACGGGTTCTGGTTTCGATGGATTTACTGTCTCCTTCGTTTTACAATAACTCTTAATTACAATCAATTATAACAGATCACAATCACTGCATAAGACTCGCTTCATTCCTTACTGCACTACGAGTGTCTCCTCTTCAACTGTGAGCGTCAGAGCCAGAGTCACGTTACGACTGGCAGTTTAAAGCCAGTCAGTTCATCTTGGTGGCAAAAACCTTTAGGCTCAAGACCAGCATTTTTTTCGGCTGAACCCTTGCGGTGATAGTCCTCTGTGATGAGAGGATGCCTATCGTTTACAATTGCTGCTGGTCCTCGCCAGGGCAACTCTCGAATCAGTCAGAATTACTTTACGACTGGCGGCTTACCGCCAATCAATTCGTCTTGGCGCCAAACCCCTTAAGCCTCACGGCCAGAATTTCTTTTCAACTGAATTTCTGAGGCAGTAGTCCTTGCAGAACATCCTCTCCGACGAGAAGATGAATATGCCTGGCCTTATAGTATGTTACTGAACTCAGCGTCCTCACGTGTCCTTTTATAACTTCGGGACAAACTGAATAAAGATCGCCACCTCAAACAGTTTCTCCATTATTCTGTCGTCAATGGTTGCAGAGTTAACGTGTGTTAATATCGTAGTAACGGTCTGGTTTTCATGAGTTTAAAACTTTCAGCCTTCACATCCATGGAAACGTGTTCTGTAACCAGCTGGTTTCCAAGAATCAGTCTCTCAGTGGTAACGCACTTTCCAGCTCGTTTCCTAGAAACGGCCAACATGTCACAATATGCTACCTAAAAATGTTAAATTAAAATATGCAAAGGCATAATTTTAATTGTTGTTTGGAATGGGTATAAAACTTTGTCCTCATATTAAGGTAAGAACATGGACTGAGGTGTTCCGGAACGGGATGCTTACAAGAATGCACAATAAAACGATTAACAACAACGAAATTTGTATGAGCATTTATGCAATAATAACAGATACAAAAGTTTGTGACGATGGTATATTAATTCAATTAATGAGTTTTTTTGACCTTATCCATCGTCCTGTTTTTTATTCAAAACACAACGTTTTGGAGACCAGATTCTGTCTCTGTCATCAGGCAAAAGCCTGAACCTACAGACATTTGCATCTGAACCAATATTTATACATGTATGCCAATATTTATAACATAGGATCTGATGCACCTGAGGAGACAATAATATGGCCTGAATGCAGTTTATATATATGGGAATGTCCATATTATTTTCAACAAGTAGCACAGGCGAACTAATTTCTGGTCTCCAAGTGACAAAGACAAGTGAAGCTAAAGATGGCAAAGTTTGTGGTAAGTAGCCTAAATCCATGAATCTGTTAAACTGTTTTCAAGACCTTGTATGTTCTACACATGATCTACGAAAATTAAGTGTATTCACATGATACAGAAATATACATTTCTGACAAATGGAAGGAAAGTTGGCCATTGACAGCATATACATGAAAATGACACAAAAATATAACAAGAAAAAGCCAGATCTTATTTCATAAATCAGACAAACTATCAGATAATGCAGACACGCCTAACTATATAACGGTCTGTTGAAATCAAAAGGATAGTGAACATAGTAACACAAATTGACAGCATATACATGAAAATGACACAAAAATATAACATGCAGAAAACAGATCTTACTTGATAAATCAGACAAATAAACTATCAGATAATGCAGACATGTCTAACTATATAACGGTCTGTTGAAATCAAAAGGAAAGTGAACATAGTAACACAAATTGACAGCATATACATTATATTTTCAGAGAAATTAATTCTTTCTCAAATTATTTTATTTACTTCTGTTATACTTAACGATGCAATCTGTAGATCAGCCTATATAGCATCAAATGATGGGATGTGTGAACAACATAACACGAGTGCTATGCAACTGCAAACTTTCACCATACTTTTAAAATAGGAATACAACTTAGAATTAAATGATTTGGATAAAAGAGTAAAGTTAAGGGTGTCATAATAAACATAATTTTTCATGCATATTTAAGCAATAATATAGCTGCTGATACAGAACAATTTATAAGTACAGTTTCACCTGTTATGGAAATATACAGAGAGACTCTGTCTTCAGTTCACTCTGTGGTCGCCATTAATAAAGCAATTTAATGGTTAAGAATCATTTACCATACCAGTGAAATAATTTTTAACAATCTTGACAGAGACATTAAAACAGCTATACTTTATAGAAAATGATGATGAAAAATACGTTTACCAATGGAGTTGTGTCATATTTCTTAGCACTGTCAAGGTGATTAATGACATCACATATACATCACAGCTGATTTACCATGTGAAGAGAATCTTCTGGGATGTGATGGTGAGTAGTCAGTAATGACCTACCAAACAACAGGCATCAGACCCCAGGCAACAATAACCTTCACAGTACTCAACCTGAGAACCTCCAATACTGATCTGTTATTTTGTTGCAGAGTATATTCAAGATTTAAGGAAGATACTGCATGAAAAGAGTTTATTCAACTGCTTTATATATTTATAGATGTGTGTATCACTCACTCATGGAGCTGAGCCCTTCTTGAGAAGGTGCCAATTGTGCAGCTACTCAAGAACTTCCCAGCATTTTATGGAAACATAAAGTTCATTATCGTGTTCGCAAGAGCCCTCCACTGGTCCCTATCCTGAGCCAGATCAATCCAATCCATACCATTCCATCCTATCTCTCTAAGATCCAATTTAATATTGTCCACCCACCTACGCCTTGGTCTTCCCAGTGGTCTCTTTCCTTCTGGCTTTCCCACCAATATCCTATATGCATTCCATTTCTACCCAATTCGTGCTACATGCCCTGCCCACCTCATCCACCTTGACTTGATCATTCTAATTACACTTGGTGAGGAGTACGAGTTATGAAACTCCTCATTATATAGTTTTCTCCAACCTCCTGTCACTTCATCTCTCTTCGGTCTAAATATTCTCCTCAGCACCCTTTACTCGAACACCATCAGTCTCTGTTCCTCCCTTAATGTCAGAGACAAAGTTTCACACCCATAGAGAACCACAGGCAAAATTATACTTTTGTATATTCTAATGTTTATGTTTCTAGACAGCAGTTGAGAGGACAAAAGGTTATGGACTGAATGGTAGCAAGCATAACTTGGGTTCAATCTCCTCTTAATTTCCTCCTGAATGAGGTTTTGATTTGTTACAGTCGTTACCAAATAGCTGAACTGTGCCATATTTTCAAGGCATCTGTTAGCTATCTTAATGCCATGATTTCGCTCTGCATTCCGGTGATGAGATAGCAACATATACTTAGTTTTCTGTGTGTTTGCTTGTAGATCAACCCCCTTACTAGCATCTGGTCCCTGAAGCAGTCCTCCAAAGCCTCAAGGGTTTCTACAAAGGTTCTTCCTTTCGGGACTCCGCTTAGCAAGTCGGTGGCCCGACCCGGTCTTGAAAGGCGGTGATAAAATATGAGGAATTCTCCTGGCGCGTTCAGCAGTTGTGCCCTGCTACGATCTCGAACTGGCGCCGGAACACGGTCCATGATGTAATCCCGTCGAACTTCGGTGGCTTCCCTGAGCCCAAGCCAGTTCCCATTCCTCTTCTGCGCTCGGCCCCGGCCTCGATTTCTTCAACTGTCTGATCCCTATTTCAGCTTTCATTGCCTGTGCCTCTTCATGGAGGTCGTTCTTTGTGTCTGCCAGGGCTTCCTGGACGCTCATCGCCCACGCATCGAGGGACGTCTTTATTGTCCGTAAGTCCACCTGTGTTTCTTGAATCATCTCGGTCAGTTCCTTGTGGAGACCCTGCGTCTTTTGGTCCATACATGACGACAATACGTCTTCAACCCGGCCTTTGATGGTCTCCACTAACTCGGACCGAATGGAGTGCACTGCGGCCTCCATCTTGGCTTTCGTTTCTTATTGAGTGGACACTGTTCTGGATTGTTGGATATTCATCTGGGAGACAAGAGTACCTCGAACGACCTCAAACTTCTCGTTACTGGCCTCTATCTTGGCTTCCATTTTCTCTTGACTGGCGTCTAACTTGGTTTCCTTCTTTTCTTGATTGACGTCTAATCAGTGATTCAGTATTGAGGGGGTCGGTTTCCCCATGCAACGCGACTGATAGTCTATTGTACATCCCCCTTTTAATTTCTACCGTCTTCATCCCCTACCGATACTGGTGCTCGCTATCAAATAGCTAGTCCCTTTGTCAGCGAGTTAGTCCCTCCTCTGGCAGTGGTACCTAATGCTTTAGCCCCTTTCTGCCAACAAGGTTTCTACCCTCTACTTGGCAGTGGTATCTAATAATTAGTCCCCTTCTGTCAGCGAGGTCGTCCCTCCTCTGGCAGTGGTACCTAATACTTCCCCATCTATCAGAGGCATTGGAAACTATTTGGGCGGGAAACTTTTTGGCCTAATTTAGCTCAGAGGCCTCCTAGAGGCATGAGGTTCTTTTACGTGCCGTAAATCTACGACACGGGACCCACGGCTTAAAGTCCCTCCCGGAGGACTTGTTCCCTGAATTTTACCGCCCTTAAAAATTCCGCGACCTCCGCCGGGTTTGAACCCGCGTACCTTGAGTCATGAGGTGGGAACGTTACCCCTAGACTACGGAGGCCGCTTGACTGACGTCTATCTTTGCACCCATCTTTTCTTGGTTGATTTCCATTTTGGTCAGCATTTATTCTCGGTTGGTTTCCATCTTCTCTTGACTGACCTGTGTTATGACTTCCAGCCTTGCCACCATTTCTTTTATTTCCTTTAGACTGGCGTCCGCCCTGGTTTGGCTGGTTCTTAGTTCAGCTTTCACTTCGGCCAGCAGGTGTGCCATCATTTGTTCCATCTCTATAATACAGCGGTATAACGACCCAATGCAGTTTCCAGTCCAACCACTTTCGACACTGGCTGTCACATGTATGAGTGACTACATACGGGGTTTGGATTTATTGAACACTTATACATACATTTCGTAATACACGTAACTATAGCGCTAGTACTACTTTACACACTCTGCAGTCGACTACAGCATGAGCTAGGTCTTCTCAGTCTGCTGCATCTTCACCAGTCGTTTCCTGGTAACGGCTTTCAACGACGGACGTTCCCCTTACTATGTGTTTCCGAATTATCCCCGCGCCTCAGTTACCAGCAACGGCTCACAACGACTGAACGGCAGCGGTCCTCTAACTAACTCATTCACCAATCAACTCGCTCCATTCTACTAACTCTCCTTAATTGTCTTGGTTATAATATCTTGGCATGGACCGCACAGAAAACACGGTTCCTGTTACTGTTCAACTGCTTCTTAGCGGACTGCGCAGAAAACACTGCTTCCCAGTTAGTCCATTGGTGCATGTTAGGAATCTGTTGCCTAGCATCGGGCGTTCTCTACAGAGTCATTACTTAGCAACGGGTCTACATGCTGCAGTATTATACATATGCTGTTTCATATTCTTTACATGGCTGTGAGTAACAAAGAATTAAGAACAATAGATCACTGTAGGTCGCGGTGCAAGGGCCGAGAACATACAACATAAAGAATTCCTTACATATCCAATCTTTTATCATGGAAGGGAGACTATAATAAAATCTAGAAAGTTCACAGTATATCACATTGTCTTTAGCTTCAGGGCTGGATTTCCAGGGGACGGACTGGGGTGGTAGCCCTGGTACATCTACAAAACAGAAATAAACCCGAGAAATTTTAATGAGTCATTTGCGTATATAAAACGCGAAAAGTTAGTTTGTATTTTTAGTTATTATAATAAATAAGAATATATATATATATAAAAGAATTGTCATAAGACAAATTTATTGTTGCTGACAGGGACCTCCACAAAATTTGACCTTGTTTAGCTCGGCATCCACGTGAGGCTATGTAATCAGTAAGTTTGTTTACCCCCGTAATTACTGTCACGTGTATGAGTCACCACAGACGGGATTTGGACTGCTAATAGGATTTACTGAACACTTGCAGATCGTAACTACAAGTACCTATAGCGGTAAGATAAAATAAAATCCGTCAAAAGCAGACAGTGGGAAAACAGCCTGACGGTGTCAACTTATTTTCCCGTATTCAATGATTCTGAAAACGTGTAAAAGGTAAAGTTGTCCCTGTGCAATTAAGCACTACGCCATGAAGGCGTATTGGGTAGTGGATGTATAGATCAAAACTTTCTTAACCTCGGAACTAGTTTGAGTTGAGTGGTCAGCTTTATGCTCCGGCCGCTTTATCTCCGGGGAAAGAGCCCCCGGTACCCATTGGATAGGAGTTTGGGTGGACCCCAGAGCCTGTCTGGACGACTTAGAGTTCTAAAAACGTACTTCCGTAAAAATTGAGATGTCGACTTTTTCACTGTCATGTTACTGTCTCATACCACATATCATCATCATCATCATCATCATCATCATCATCATCATCATCATCAGTAATCTGTCAGACGACAGGTCCACAGTCTCTTCCAAAACAATTCCTCCATTTAATGCGATCTAGAGCTTTCTCCTTCAAATGACAGTATCCTCTTCTGTCCCCAAGGTCATCCAGCATCTTCTTACGTCTTCTTCCTCGTCTTCTTGTCACTTCTATCCGCCCATCTATCTTTCCTTCGATAACTTCTTTTAGAAGGCAGTTTCTGCGTAAAACATGACCAATCCAATTAGCCTTCCGTTTTCTTATTTCGTGTAGGATATTCCTCTGCTCACTGACTCTAATTAACACTTCTTCATTTCTCACATAATCGGTCCAACTGATCTTCTCCATCCTTCTCCAACACCACATTTCGAAACTTTCCAGATGTTTCTGATCTACTGCCCTAAGTGTCCATGTTTCAGCCCCATACAGAGCTATGCTCCAAATGTAGCATTTCACTAGTTTCTTCCTCAAATTTAAGTCCAATTTGCTGGTAAAAAGATTCTTCTTCTTGCTAAATGCAGCTTTTGCCATGGCAATCCTGGATTTAATTTCACAAGTACACCTTCCATCATCTGTTAACAAGCTACCCAAATATTTAAAACATTTCACATTCTCCACTTGTTTTTGGTCTATCTTTATTGTGACTGGGGTTGGTTGTCTCGAAATTTTCATTACTTTTGTTTTCTCCACATTCATTTCCATGCCATAGCACCTTCCAATTTCAATTAGTCTATCAATCATGCCCTGTAGCACAGTTTCTTCCTTAGCCATTAACACAACATATAACCACATATATAAGAAGGTAAAAATCAGCAACTTCTTCGGGGTTGACTTTTCTCTATGATGCACTTCTAGCTGCAATAAGGTAGTATATAAGCGTGACGTATAATTCTGGGCACCCCTGCGTCTAATTTTCGAAATAGAAGAATTAATAATTTTCCCGGAGGTATTTGTCCAAGATCTTTTTTTTAATTATCACGTTTTCTTGGAAGCGACATTTCGGTGGTATCACACAAGAAAAGAAAGACGCACACGGTCTTCTAAAATGCAAATAATGTCATTTTCGCAGAACATACACTCCGGAAAAGAAAAGCGTATCTCTGTCAAGCCACACAAATGAATTTTTAGAGTTGATACATATTTTCACTAATATTTCAGAAAATTTCATATTTAAGGAATTAATTTTAAAAGACGAGTGCAGTTTGTTCTAGCAGTATTTTACTGAATTTCTGTAACACTACATTTAGAGAAAGACCATCTCTGTGGTCTAGTGGTCAGAGATCCTGGCTACAGAGCCAGAGGTCCGGGTTTCATTCCCGAGGCAACAAGATTTTCTGAGAAGTAGTGGGTCTGGAACGTGATCCACTCAGCCTCGTGAGGATAACTGAGGAGCTATTTCAAGGAAATAGCGGCTCCGGTCTAGAAAACCGAAATTAACGGCCGTGTGGATTCGCTGAGCAGACCACGCGACACCTCTATCCGCTAAAGTTGGCACTAACTTCGCCGACAAGAGGCGGTTCCTCGGTAAGTATAGTTCGCTTTCGGACTAAAAAAACTGATTTTTTTTTCTCCATTTAGTGAAATGTCATCCTTAAGTTGAAGCTTCAAAGCATCCATATGTTGTTGCAAGTAGATCTATTAGTTCAGTTGTTCGTGAACTTTTTAGCTTGACGTCCTTCTTGTAGTTTTCATAAAACCACCAAGCCCCTCACCATTTTCTGTTTGGAATAAATTCAACTACCTGCGCTCGTCTTTACATTATTGTTCATGAAAAACTCATATATATTCTTACCCATGAACGTGGTACATACGGGGGAAATCGAAACATAAATAAAAAAATTAAATGTGGTCCATACTTGACAACAAATAATGCCAATAAATGTTGAAATTTAACCGCTTTATTTTTTTAAATACTTCTATTAACAATTAAGACAGATGAATGCTACTAAAATGTTTAGTATTTCTGACGAACTAGACCTTACATATTTATTTTTTCTTATTCCCACAGTTTTAGAACCAGTGTTTTCGTTGCCTTTCCACACAACACTCGGGAGGGTTCATCATGTTTAAATGTTGACATGCAGATCTCATACTGTTACTGCTAGCATCTGAGGGTCTTTTCAGTTCCACCTGGCAAAACCTGGAGCATCATCATGAAATAAGCCAGAGCCTCTTCATTTCCAATGAATCACTAAAAAAACTCCGTAGTTTTAGTCCGCAAGCGAACTATACCGACCGAGCGACGGTCGCTTGTCGGTGAAGTTAGTGCCAACTTTAGCGGATAGAGGCTGTCGCGTGGTCAGCGCAACGGATAGCCACGGCAGTTAATTTCAGTTTTCTTGACAGGAGTAGCTATTTCCTTCAAACAGCTCCTCAGTTATCCTCACAAGGCTGAATGGACCCCGTTCCAGACCCATCACTTCTCAGAAAATCTAGTTGCGCCGGGAATCGAATCCGGACCTCTGGATCTGTAGCCAGAAACTCTGACCACTAGACCACAGAGGCGGTCAATGAAAAACTCATAAGTTCTACAATGCAAGCTGTTTGCCTTTGCAAGTCTAAAGAGTGACAATAAGCCAAGAATCAGTTCTCAAAAACACTTTCATCCCTAACTTATTTCTCTAAAAAATTATCCATAACTGTCACTCAGTTTATCTCTGCATACAGTTTACTAGTATCTGACGTGGGTGAACTGACATTCTGTTTCACCTAACTACTTTCCCTTGAAACATCATGAAGGAAACGGTAATAAATATGCTGTCACCGGTTAGAGTGACTCTCGACGGGGTTTTGGATTGGATATTGGATTCACTGGCCACTTAACACGCAACTCGTAATTACACTTAATTATAGCGCCATCGCTAATTTCCACACTTTGCAGATAATGTGCGCACACGCCAAGTCTTTTCAAGCCCGTAGTATCTTCACTAGACGTTTCCTCATAAAGGCTTCTAATAATGGTTATTATTCTGCTTTCTGGCTCAGTTCATCTCTGAATGGTGGCTCCCATTTGCGAATTCTTGCTCCAGCGAAGTCTTTCTCTTCACAGACTGACTAAGCTCTAACCTTGTCCATTGCTTATATCATACTGGCACAGACCTCACAGAAAACACCGTTCCTGTTGCCTGCGTATTCGTTGTCGTGGGAACGTGTTTACCGAGCCGTTCCCTAGTAGCGATCGTCTATTCTTGCTTATTACAAATCTGCTGTCTCACAACGGATGTCTATCAGGTGTCTGTTTCGCGGCCACTGCCAAAAATATATGCTGCTTCAGAACCGTTCGCTAGCAACGGCTGTTTCTCTGGTTTCAAAGGCCCTGATTGGAGCAAATATGCCATAATATATTCAACCATTTAGGGTAAATCAATATCAATATACACCACTGATTAGGGCTACATAGATAAATGCATATGGCTCCATTCTGTAGTAGCACTACAAAAGGCTACTGACACGTACAATAAAAGTACCAATATACTGTCTGCAGGGTTCTTGATATAACATTGATCAGCATATAAACGAATTTTAAGCAGTGTAAACAACAACAAATATTTCATGACAAATTTATTATATATAAATACATACAATAAATTTAATACAATAATAAATAAATATAATAAATTTCTGTTCCAGTTCTAAAACGCATAAAGCTTACTGGACTGTGAACCGAGGAATTCCACAGTCACTAAACAGATTATCTGTGTGATTCTGGTTCTCACTGCAGTGAATATGAAGATTATTGTCTCTAGATTATCGAACTGCATAGCATAACATTCCAGAAGACAGTAAATAATTTTCAGACTCTCTGTGGTAAATTCTACACATCAAAAGAAATGTTACTCAGCAAAAACAAGTGCACAACAACTCAAATTCAACATTTTCAGAAGGGCTTACACATGTGTAGAATTAATGCAAATGAAGCCTAGGACAAATAATTAATTGTAATCTTCGAAATAATCAGGATTCTCTGTCTTACAGGTTGCTCTGGTGGCAACACTTGCAGTCTGTGGTGCATATCCCAATCCCCATCTCTTTGAAGAAACGTCTAAAGCTTTCACAAATCGAGCAAAGCATGTTGCAACAAAATATTCTTTACGTAATGCGATAACCACTATCATACATGAAGACCAAACACTTCCTCTCGCAGTGGTTAATATTCCTGCAGATGCACCCATAGAAATTCAGCTTCCTACAGCAGCTGATCCACCTGCAATATCACTCAAAGAGGTTGAAATTCCTTCACATTAAATTTGATCTACCACTGCAGCTTCAAGCAAAGGTGTAAAGAACATAATCTTATGGATAAACAGTGAAGTTACCATATCAAAGAATACCAAATTCAAGAAAAATTTCAGTCACTAACATAACACTGCTATTTTTACCTGTAAACCAAAATGCATGGCACATGCTTTATACACTTAAATGTTTCTATTTAAATGTGGCGCCGATATTAAGTGCAGCAAAATACACATTCATAAAACACCCAGCATCTCTTTTATGCATATCAGTCTAAATCACAGGGCACTGAATTTTTCAGTCGACTTAATCCTTCCAGCTACACTATGGCTCTGGGGTTGATTCAGCCTCTAACAGAAATGAGCACCAGGAAACTTCCTGGGGGTAAAGGGCAGCTGGCGCATAAGGCTCACAACCTCACAGCCATTTGTGAGCCGACTGTCTAGAAAATGTGGGAGCCTTTGATGTCTCAAAACCCTATGGGCCTCCACAGACTGTTACAGGGATAGCTTTACCTTACCTTTACTGTGACAGAGTACAGTTTCGCCCTCATTTAAGCATTTCCTAGAAGAGATTGCTATACAGTGTGGTGCAGTACAGTTATTTCCTTGTGAGGACAGCACAGCTGGCATACTCACTGGCTACACTGAATGGCCAGGGAGTCGAAGTTCGAGCCCTGGTGGAAGAAAGTTTTTGCTCCTCTCCAAGTCATCCAGACCAGTCCTGGGGCCCACCCAGTGTCCCATCCAATGGGTAGCAGGGATTCTATTCTTGGGGACAAAATGGCCGGGGCGTGAAGCTCACCATTTACCTCCAGTTAGTGCCGAAGTCAAGAATACATGGATCTATACATCCACTCCCCCACGCTTCTTTATCACATGGTGCTTAATTAGTTAAACATAGGGACAACTTTACCTTTTACTTGAGAAAAGGCACATGATGTCTGAAACGGACAGTTACTCTATCACAATAAGTATGTAAGAAACATTTCTCCATGTAGTCTATATGTGTAGATGGAATAGCAAATTGAAAACTTTATTTCAAACATCAATTTCCCACACGAATTCTGCATTAATTCAAAGTGGCATATTAATATTCTTGCAAAAATAATGGTACAGATAAATATAAGAAAAGAATTTTGATGGGGAATCCTCATGAAATCTATAATACAGGAAACCAAGATGAAATATGAAATCTTTAGAATTTTAATATATTCTTGTAAATCTAATTCCCATGCTTTTTGAGCAGTTCCATAAGAATCGACATTATGTTCTACTGATTAAAGTTTTTAATAAGAAATAATTGCTACATAGATGGAAAAAAACCTATTCCTGAACTACTGTATTTATAAAATAGGTGATAACCTTGACTATAATTATAAAGGAATACCACACTCATCAACTTCACAACATTTTGTCCATCATTTTTCTCTGAAATTTAACTCTCACACAGATGAAATTATTGGAAATCATCAACGTGGATTCCAACATAACACATCAACTACCATTACTGATGAGATATTCTGTATTCACAGATACCTAAGATAAATTGGCAGTGGAATGGGATAGTATATAATTTATTTATAACATAAAAGCAAAGGTGTTACTGTGCACAATTAAGCACCATGCCATGAAGACACATGAGAGAGTTAGGGTATAGCCCCATGGATTCCTAACTTCAGCGCTACTTAGAGATGAATGGTCAGCTTCAGGCCCTGGCTGCTTTACCCCTATAGCCCTTGGAAAGAAGGCTCAGTGATTGCTTTAGTGTGTCTTCATGTGAGGCAGAAGAGAAAAACCACTGCCCAAATTCCCTGGCCATCCACTATTTCAGGTATGGCTGCTTTAAACCAGTTATTTATAGACATCAAAAAAGCATTTAAACTAATTATTATTACATAAAGGTAAAGCTCTCCCTGTAACAGGCCATCAGACTTCAAGGCTCCCACATATTTCTTTAGACAATCGGCTCACAGATGGCAGTAAGATTGTCAGTCTTATATGCCGGCTGCCCTTTACCCCGAAGGGAGATTCCTGCGACTCATTTCTGTTACAAGCTGAGTTGACCCCAGGGCCACAGTGTGGCTGCAAGGATTAGGTAAACTGGAAAAAAAAAAAATCCACCTCCTTGGGACCCAAACCTGTGACCTTCCGGCTTGTAGTATAGTTCCTCAACAGACTATGCTAATGAACGCTCCAAAAAATGCTATATAACTTATGTAACTGATTTTATTTAATAACACAACGTTCAAAACTTCTGTTGCGAAACCTGATAAACAACAAGATGGTTATGAATGGTAATTTACAAAAGGTATGGAAGAGAGTAACAGAAACATTTCTGAAAGTAGGCCAGAAGATGTAAGAAAAGTGAGAAGGCTCACACTGAGATCTCCAGAAAGGGGTGAGAAAGATTTATGGGAGCTGATAAACAAGAGAGGAGAATGGACATCTGTCATAAGAGCGGCAAAGGTATTAAGAACTGTGTAGTCAGGGGATGTATGAGATTGTATGACCTTTCAAGGTCATACTGCACCATTTGCCTGATTAAATTAAATTCAGATCCAGTACATCGTTCTTACAAACTCTGCATGTCACAATAAATAAATATATTGTGACATGATGACTAAAAGGCAGAATCTTGGAACCAGATAAATGTTTCAGAAGCATCCACTGCTAGGTAATGTTAAGCACCAAACCTCTACAGCCATAATGTGCACAAGAGTTGAGGAAATGTGGAGGTGGTGTACTCTTGTTGGTCCATAAAAAAGTGATACATAGAAAGCTTAACAGCTGACAGACAAGTCTATGTTATCAGAGCCCAAAACATAGCAAAATGTCTGTGAAGACAGAACCAAGTACCAGTCTGAACCACAAGTATAATCACTACAACATGACAATATCATAACAAAAATGTGATTTGTCAACATTTAAAATAATCCAAGTCTTGCTAACAAAAATTGTGTACTTCAGTACTAACAAGAGTACCAACATGTTCATTGAAATTTCAACAAGACTCTCTGAAATTGCCTGACCTCTACATTTAGATTGCTAGGAAGAATGGGGAGGAGAAAACAAAAACAACAACAACAACATAATGTCACCTGTTTCACTGACTAAGATGTGGGTTTGGATTGGTGAATTTTCACTAGTCATAACTAAAGTTAGTTCCTACACTCTCCAGATTACTGTAATTATAACACATGTAACGTCACACACTAAATCTTATAATTTTTCTTCTGGCCACATTTGCTGTTCCCTTGGAACTTCAGAACTCAAGTGAAGTCAATTACAATTCCCATATTTCCTCACATCCTATCGGCAGGGACCATGCAGAGAAATCACAGTTCTATTTTTGTGTAATGCAGACCACACAGAAAACAAGTCACATGATAATTATCTCGCCAGTCCATTGGTGCACTGATTGTGTTCTAGCAATGAGCTATAAACATTCATTCTATTGTTGCATGTTCTTAAGTGAGAAGGTGTTTATCACGCCGTTACCAAGCTATACACATTACAATAATTACTTATTGATTTACATGCTGAACTCAACAGCCAGGGACTAATTAGAGTTAGAGTGAATAAATAAGCATACAAACATAAAAAAACTTGGCAGAATAAAAATATATACTAAGCAGTGTTGCTATCAAGAGGAAATGTTTTTGGTGAATGTTGCTTATAAGAAACACTTAACCACTTAACACTCCCTCCCCTTTTTACTTGGTACGAGAATACCATAATTGTCACAGGCTAACTCACCATTGAACAACAAAGATACAGTTCTTTAACTTACAGATTGAACAACATTAGGTCACTGTTCTTCATCTATATTATCCTCACACCAACCATCTTCTTCCAAATTTGTAATCTATTACATTAATATGGAGTCAAATAATATTTCCAACAATCTTAAATAAAACATACTGGTAGAACTGTTAAAATAAATATTTCCCATCTGAGCTAGTATCCCCAGATAACCTATCTATGGATCCTCTCTCAACTAGCTGACCAACTGATCAACCTGATCAAACCAGATCAGGCCAGGCCAGGCCAAGACTGAGCAATCAACTGACTGACTGATCAGACCAAACCAAACCAATCACTCCATGGAGTCGAGCCCTTCTTGATAAGCCAACAACTGCTCAGCTATTCAAACAATTCCAAATCTTTTATGGAAATTAAGGTTCATTACAGTGTTCACAAGAGCCTGTCATTTGTGTCTATCTTAAGCTAGATAAATACAGTCCATAACTTCCATCCTACTGCTTGAAGATCCATTTTAGTATTATCCCCTCCTCTGTATATAGGTCCTTCTTGTGGTCTCCTTCATTGTGGTTTTCCCACAAAAACCCTGTATGCATTCCTCTTACCCCTATGCATGTTACATACCCTGCCCCTCTCACCTTCCTTGACTTAATCATTCTAATTCTATTTGGTGTAGAGTACAAATTATGCAGCTCCTCATTATGCAATTTTTACTGCTTCCTGTTATTTCATCTCTCTTGGGTCCAAATACTTTCCTCAGCACCCTGTTCTGAAACATCCTCCATCTATGTTCTTCCCTTAACGTCCAGGATCAAGCTTCACATCAATACAAAACTGTACTGGATTTTCCTTTACTTACTTACTTACTTACTTACTTACTTACTTACTCGTGGAGCTGAGCCCTTCTGGAGGAGCCGCCAATTCTGCAGCTACTCAAGAATCTTCCAGCATTTTATGGAACCCGAAGTTTCATTACCATGTTCACATGAGCCTTCCATTGGTCCCCATCCTGAGCCAGATTAATCCAATCCATAACATCCCATCCTGTCTCTCCAAGATCCATTTTAACATTGTTCACCCACCTATGCCTTGGTCTTCCCAGTGGTCTCTTTCCTTCTGGGTTTCCCACCAATATCCTATACACATTCCTCCTCTCTCCCTTTCATGCTACATGCCCTGCCCACCTCATCCTCCTTGACTTGAACATCCTATTTATACTTGGAGAAGAGTACAAATTATGAAGCTCCTCATTGTGCAATTTTCTCCACCCTCCTGTCACTTCATCTCTCTTCGGTCAAAATATTTTCCTTAACAGCCTGTTCTCAAACACCCTCAGTCTATGTTCCTCCCTTACATCCATACAGAACCACAGGCATCCCTTACACTTCAAGTTATAATTTTAGAGAATATGCATGTTATTAGGTCATGTAGCATGACTGGGGGAGACCAGGAATGCGTATAGGATATTGGTGGGAAAGCCAGAAGGGAAGAGACCACAGGGAAGGCCAAGGCGTAGGTGGGTGGACAATATTAGAACAGATCTTAGAGAGAGAGGATGGGATGGTATGGATTGGATGGATCTGGCTCAAGATAGGGACCAGTGGAGGGCTCTTGTGAACACGGTGATGAAGCTTCGGGTTCCACAAAATGCTGGAAAATTCTTGAGTATCTGCAGAATTGGTGGCTCCTCCAGAATGGCTCAGCTCCATGAGTAAGTGATGCATGTTATTAATAAGGGAAGATATTTGAGAACTAACACAAACGCCTCTCACTGCCAACTGGGAGTCCCATCCATAATAATCAACAATTACTTCTCTATAATGACATACTAAGGAGAATGAAATTCTTTAAGCTTCATTATCTACATAGCCAAATTACTGAAGCACCAAACATTTACAGCATCTGCTCCAATATTTATACAAATGTGACTTAAGGATGTACTACACCTGAAGAGACATGGCATGTACTGGAGGTAGAGTATATATAAACTAGTATGGCAACCACCTTAAAGAAGTGTAGTGTGGGAATTCTGCACAGGCAAACCAGTATCTGGTATCAAGTGAAAAAAAAAAAAAATAGTGTAACTCTAAAATGGCAAAGATTGTGGTGAGTATATTGCGTATTAATGAAACTGTTTCCCTGCAACTTAAATATTCTTCATAAAACCTAAATTAAATTCATTATTCATATATATACTATATTCATGTACTATATCCAGTACTGATAGATGTAAAATATTCTGGACATTCTTTGCATATGCAGGTGGTCTATACATGAAACATTTAACACAAAGAGATGTAATCTGATAAAAGAAGCAAATATGCACATATGATGAATTGGTATACGTACCAAAAATGTGAAACAGCTGTACCACATGCATTAACAAGTTTATTACAGGGAATCTTTAACTAATTATTTTGCCTTTCATGCTCATTACTTGATAAAATATGCTCAGATATCATGAATGTAATGTTCAATATTCTTTTACTTGGCTGTCTTAAAGGAAAAGGATGGGAGTGTATGGCTTACATTCAGCTGGCTCCAAACAGGGACCTGCAGTGGGCTTATTAATGAATCTCCAGCTTTCATAGTATTTCAAAACCTGGGGTGTGACTAAGTTCTCAAAATGAACTCTTCATCATGGTTTAGTTAGATATTGCAGTAAATTTCACCTTGCACATAACCAGGCAGTTAATAGCACTGCAAATTCCTTAATGGAGATTTTAGCTATAAGATGAGCACTAAATCGTTTCACAATTTCATGAAAGGGTGAAAGTCATTCCACAGATCACAGAGCGGTGTTTCTCAAACTTTCAGTGGTTGGCACACGCACGGACAACTCAGCTATCCTAACATCCCCCTAACCATACAGAGCATACAGTTGTGCCTTTTTCTGAGAACAGGAGAAAAATGATAGTTGAAGTTGCTATAAAACATTTTTTTCTATCCATGAATTTAAAGTAAATATTTTATACAACGATTCATTACAACAATAGTAGAGTGAATTTATCGACTACACAACACGTTTTTATTATCACATATCACTACAAGTTTTGACCTCAAGAAGTCATCCTCAGGTGTATGAACATGGCTGTATAATTACACGCGGTCCCATTCACTTTTTCCTCATTCGACCTCGTATCTTTTCCAGACTTATGCTCACTAATATAGCGAGTTCTTTTTATAAAACACAGGTTATAATTATTATTATTCTAATTTAATTGTTAAAAGTTAAAAGTTCGTGAATCGAAGTAACCAGTGACATGAACTGAACTTCGATTCACGAACTTTTAACTTTTAACAATTAAATTAGAATAATAATTTTAACTTGTGTTTTATAAAAAGAACTCGATATATTAGTGAGCAAGTCTGGAAAAGATGCAAGGTCGAATGTGGAAAAAGTGAATGTGACCGCATGTAATTATACAGCCGTGTTCATACACCTGAGGATGACCTCTTGAGGTCGAAACATATAGTGATATGTGATAATAAAAACGTGTTGTGTAGTCGATAAATTCACTCTACTATTGTTGCTAGGCAATGGCTCAGAAACATGTTCACCAAGCTGTTGCATAGCAACAAATACACGAGACAATAAAATGGTTGGGGACGTTGTCTTATATGCAGTCTGAGTAGTATCAAAGGAGAATCTGTGTATACCCCTCTTGTTGCTAGGGAGCATCTAAGTAAACACATTCTCACAGGAACGAAGAATTGATGGAGGCATCATTTTATTTGCTTTCCATGTTGTACCAATGGAAAGTAGGACATTAGTTCTTCCCAGAACATCTTGTACCTGCTCACGTGGTCCCAGATTCAAATATGGGCTAGAAGACAGGTTATCCTTACAGAACTATTCTGTGGTTTTCTTCAGTCCCTCATGGCAAATGTTAGGACTTGATTAAAAAACGAAAAGCAGCATATTCCAACCCACAATTCAAAACTCCTCCATGTTGTACTATTTATTTTTCCATTTGAAAAATCTATTAAGATCCTTCCTTTTATTTCTTTAATACTCAAGTTAGAGAAAAAAAGAGACAGATGAGAAACCGCAAGAAAACCGAAAAGTGGGTGGAAAGGTAGGCAAGAAAAGAGGTAGCATACACTGGGCCTAATGGCCTGAATGGAGAAACTCATCACGATAAATCACACAAAGAAGGCTTCCGACAGTCTCTTGGGAGTAGATGAGAGGTTTCCATGACTTACTTAGGCAGATGCCATCTACCTCTTCAAGCTGTTAGAATGAAGATCAATTTCAGTTGCCTTCCCACCATCCTAGGACTTTCATTCCTCTTATGCTTCTTTCTTATCTGATTTGCACTCTATGTCTTCAGTTCCTTTTAGTGTTGTGTCAGTTCTCCCACCTGACTTACGGCTTTCTCTCCTCTTCCGCTTCATATATTTATCCCTATCTTAGTCTGCCTTCAACTCCGGCTAGTATCCCATCTGTTCTCCTGCCCAAGTCAGGAATTTATTTCTCATCTCTGTACTTGGGACCCTAATTTTTCACCCTACTCCTTATTACTACTGATTTGCTCATATCCATACCACTCTTCTGGATGCCTGCCTTACACTCCCATCCTAAAGACAGAGGCAGAACACTCCTCTGCAACATTAGTAAACGTCTACCAGACTACATAACAGCAGTGTGTCAGCATCACAGGCATATGGTCTAAATTCCAGTATCCTAAAATTACGATGTTCCTTTGATCGTAAAATGGACGGACAACAAAATCCAGCATAAAGCTGATATTTTTAAACCTGTCATGAGTGATGGAAACTGAGCTATATGGGGACTTGCAATTTAACCCCCCCTCCCTATGCTCATAAAATATCATGAACATTGACATTTCTGTACCAAAAAGAGGTCCAAGTGTAAAAATTACATAAAACTGCATTCATTACATAGACTTGGGAAGGCCTATACTGTTCATGAATGCCAGATCATTGCCAAGGACACAGTGGAACATGCTATGAAGATAATGAATGTTTTGTTCTTCCATGCAGAATTGGCATTGGACCAGAACATGAGAAATGGCAAGCAGTGTACCACAGTATGAAAAAACCGGTGCTGGAACTGCACATAACAAATATCTGCATAATAAGTGGGTGTGACTGATTCAGAAGTGACTGTAACTTCCACTCTCCTGATGGAGCCAAGAGTGGAGTGACACACTGGCATGGACTGTTTCACTGTTTGCTAGTTGTTACCTTGTATCCAGGTCCACTTGTTTTGCCAACATGATCGAATGGCATGCAGACACATCACTGTCCAGAACTCAATAAAATACCATGTCTCTAAGCAAAGCAGCTTGAATTAACAGCAGCATCAGTGGTATCACTGCAAGGTAGGCTAGGTAGGCCATGACAAGTACCCAGCAAAAGACAACAGCTCTCTCACCTTACTGAGTTGGCATATTTGGCAGAAAATGTCAATGATGACAAAATGAGCTGTTGTGTATGCAAGAAGGTTCTGCAAAGCACTTAAGAAGTTAGCACAGACAAGGCTGTGCTGCTGATGTTGGTGTCATATAAACAAGATAGTGTATTACATGGCATTCAGTTCACACAGACACTGCTACAACTACTGAGACAGAAGAGAAAAACAGGCTTCACAGATGAAGTCAGAATCAGTCTTCTTCTCTCCCAATTCTTGGAAAGCACAAAGCTTTCTTAGTGTCAACTGTTTACTGAGTTCTCTAACCCACAGCTTAACACATTCCCTGAGGTTCCCTGAGGTAACTTTGTTACATCTGGAGCGGTGTTACATAGTAAACACAATGATACATCAATTCAAACACAAATATGTATAGAATATGGAATCTATGAAAATTAGGTATAGGAAGAAGACTAGTACACTAAAGGAATCGTAATATTGTTAATAACTTGACATATTCACATGTATTTCCTGTGTTACAGATTGCTCTGATGGCCACATTTGCTGTCTGTGGTGCATATCCTTACCCATCATCCTCTGCACAATTATTCACAATTCCATTCTCTCCATTAAAATTTCTGAAGGGTATCTTGGATGATATTTTAAAATTCAATCCAATACCAAAGCTCAAACCCCAAACATCACCTCCTACCACAAGTGCACCCTCAGAGGCTGATCCTTCTGCAGATGCACACATAAAGGTTGACCCCTCTGCAGATGCACCCACAGAGACTGATAATTCTGCAGAGGCACCCAAAGAGGCTGATCCATCAGCAGAAGCCCCTGCATTGAATGACTCTTCTGAAAATGCACCCATAAAGGCTAATCCTCCTGCAGATGCACCTGCATTGAGTGATCCTTCTGCAGAGGCACCCAAAGAGGCTGATCCATCAGCAGACACACACATAGAGGCTCATCCTTCTGCAGAAGCATCTGAATTGAGTGATCCTTCTGAAGAAGAACTCAAAGAGGCTGACCCTTCTGCAGATGCAATTCCTGCTGCTTAAATGCATTCTAGACCTGAAGCTTCAGGAAAAAGTATAAAGAAAAATACACCTTATGTATCTGCAGTGAAGTTACATTACAACAAAAACTATGAGTACACTAAAGGAAGACATTCACAGTCAATTTATACATTCCTGCTACTTGTAATGATAAGCCACAGTGTATAGTATATGCTATATACAAATAAATAAAGTTTTTTTCTATTAATATGTAGTGTTGACAATAAATGCAGCATAATCTATACCAAGAAACAATATCCTGACACTCTTCTGTATTTAACAATTCTCCATCACAAAACAACATGACAGCCTGGATTTTTCAGTATTTGGGGCTATATGGTCGATAAACTCTACAACACCAAGTTCAGTCTGTCACTGTGGTCCATTCAATTTCCCACATAGTGCACACAGTTATTTCTTTACAAGAAAATGCAAGTGATTTTGTATGCTAACAAAGCTACTCTCATCTAACACAATAATCTAGGTATTCAAAAAGTGTTCTTCCATGTCATCTGTATGTGTACATGGAATGGAGTTTGGGTAAATTTCAAATATAAATCACTCCGTCCAATGTGACCTGTAAGTTTATTACTACATGAAAAACTTAACACCCTTACATGTTTTGGTCTCTGCGGAACATCTTCAGAGGGCAAACATCACTACAAATAGGAAACCACCTTCACATAAGTTGTTTAGACGTAAAGTACATACACTTATATGTTACAATGCATAGTACACAAAATAGAACATTTCACAAACACAGCAGTTTCCTGGGAATGTAAAGCTTTTAAAAATTATTTAAAATTTCTTGATGCTAATTAAAAGTTTTGCATTGTCAATAATTAAAATTCATAAACCATGCAGGCTTGTGTTCGTCCTCCCATCGTCCCTCTTGTATGGGGCAGATATTGTGCCACCTGTCTATCTTGCTGTCTATCTTACATTCCCAGGAAACTGCTGTGTTTGTGAAATGTTCTATTTTGTGTAGTATGCATTGTAACATACTATAAGTGTACGTACTTTACGTCTAAACAACTTATGTGAAGGTGGTTTCCTATTTGTAGTGATGTTTGCCCTCTGAAGATGTTCCGCAGAGACCGAAACATGTAAGGGTGTTAAGTTTTTCATGTAGTAATAAACTTACAGGTCACATTGGACGGAGTGATTTATATTTGTAATTGTTAGTGTGATGGACCAGAATGAAACAAATCAAATTTTGGGTAAATTTATTTAAAGTATTTGTCTCCTACATGAATTCTGTGCTTCTCTTTACGAAGAGGCATAACAGCATTCCAAGAAAACATGGTACTGTTAAATCGAAATTGAATTTTGATGAGAAGGCCTCATGCAAAATAATGATATAACAAACCAAGATCATTCATGGAATCTTCAGAACTTTAAATAATTCTTATAAATTTAACTTCCATGCTTTCAGATAGAAAGCTGACTTCATGATGTTTAAGACAATTACTTAGTTTTCTTAAAATGACAGTTGTATGCTATTATGTTCATTTGAGTCCATGTCAATATCAGACAACTGCTTGTGGAGTCAAGCTAATGGAAACCAGCTCTCATGATCCACATTCAATTCATCTGGCATCTATTAAGTTGAGGGTTGAGTCTTTGACATGGTGGAGGTTGGACATGATTCCAGAACTAGGATGGGAGTGGATACTGAAACCTATCATGCCACAATTGGTGGATTTCTGTTGGAAATTAAAGGGCAGAATGCTGTGATAAAGAAGGGATAGGAGAGCTCCTCATCCAAAGTTTGATTTATGGGATTAGAGTTGGTAGTGCTCTTAGTAATTCGTGGAGTGGAGACAAACCCTGGCCTGCAAGTTGAACAGGTGAAGACTGACCAGATTTTGGTGCATCCAACAAATCAGGGAAAAGGAACTGATGTTCTTGGGCCCAAATTCAAATGGCCGAATGAAATGGTAAATGATTAGGGCCAAATTAAGCATGCAGTTAGAGAATGTTAAATGATATCTAAGGAACTGAAAAATAAGCTGTGACAGGTGGATGAAGGAAAAAGGAAAAGCAATATAATAATGTTTGGATTGCAAGGGAATAGAGAAGAAAGTTACTTTGAACCCTGTATATAGTGGTCAAGTGTCTGAGTGAATCAATGGAAGTAGAGGCAAGTAGTGAGAGTATCGACTATGTATCTAGGTTGCTAAGAAGAGGGGAGCATCCAACATTGGTTAAATCCACTTCATTTTCAAAGAAAACAGAAGCGCTGAAAAATACTATAGAAACTTAGCCAGTTCTGAAGTTAGAGTGGATGAAGAGTATTCCACAGAGAGAGAACGATAATGGGATGATCCCCTACCTATGAAGCAGTTCTGGGATGAACTAAGTGCCCACTCTGCTTTCAGCCCAGCCCAGTAAACTGCTGCTGGCCCTCACCAGCACATCCTTTGTTTCAGGCCCCATGACCTAATTTCTGTTCATTCCAAGGCCGTTTATGTGTTTGGTAATGGGATCTCCTGTTTGATGAGAGAAGGGTTTGTCTGATTACGCGCCACATTTGTTGCATTGTAATTTTACATGAGTGTACTTGCAGTCACACAGTGTCCTGGTAAGGACGCTTGTACTTTATGGACAACATACACGCTTTGTAATTTTACCATAATAAATAATACTGATGCAAGATTGTAAATGCAGGTTATGCTCAACTTATTTTACCAGTCCAAAACTTGAACAATCATAGGCCTAACCATTGTCAAGTTTAAGTCTCTTATGCTTCCTATGCATGGCTTCTCCTTGTCCAATTGCATGTACATTTTGATTCAGATGATTCTGGATGATTTCTGTCTGTTTCCTGCATAACTGTGTCATGTAATTATACATGTGAGGGATTTTGAAAGCCACGTCCATTTAGTGGACTAGTGTGCACCAGCCACATTTGCCAATAGCGCGGAAAACTCGATTCTCTGTATGGTCAAGCTGTGAAGCCATCTGTGATGATTACCAGTCATTTCTTAAGCACCTAAACATGAAGCACACTTCAGACAACAGATCTATTGCACAAGAAAGGGCAGAGATACAAGTGGTACCTCAACTGGCCCTTCAACTGCAAAAGTAGAGACACCAACTGCAAGTGATGATGCATCATTTACACATGCCAAAGAGCAACCTCCTCCTGAGCCTCCAAAATCAGAAACTACAATAGAAACACGCAACTTAAATCCTTCATATCAGTCTTCAAATGGCACCTTATCACTATGAGGCCTGTCAGACCAAATTGAGCTTGTCTTCAGTTCTCATGAGCCAACCACCATAAAGCCTGGCGACATCTTAAGCCAAGTTGCATCAGTAACCATGTCAGCTCTGGTCTCTGCAGTGCTGTCACCTACATTACAGCCACTGACAACGAACATGGGGAGATGAATTAGAAGGTGGATCAGTGACAAGTTGGCTTTATCTCTTGCAAGTGAAGCTCTTGAACAAACTCTATTAAGGTGATGAATTGCATTCAGAGTGGTAGTAGATATAACTGAATAAATTTGAATTAACAGCGAGTTATATAAGACTGTAGATGTGAGGCTTCTATCTACTTATGCATCCAATCACTGAATCGCCAGATAAACAGTTCACATTCAACGAGATTTACAACTGGTTCCAAAACACTTTATTATTTTTGTCGAAAGACAGCAACATGGAAGAATACAGTGCGGCACAACCTCTCTCTCCACAATTGCATCATAAGGGTGGAGACTGTGGAAGACACAGGATGGGTGCTGTATGTAGCAGAATTTTACTAGCACTAGCCCCAACGGTGCTCCACTGGGGGAATGC
The DNA here is from genome assembly GCF_002891405.2 of Cryptotermes secundus. Taxonomy (NCBI): domain Eukaryota; kingdom Metazoa; phylum Arthropoda; class Insecta; order Blattodea; family Kalotermitidae; genus Cryptotermes; species Cryptotermes secundus. The sequence continues at coordinate 634,244 of NW_019721006.1, read as the reverse complement.
AATCCGAAAGCCCCACCTTGGCACACGGCCCCATGTTATATGGAGATGCACTGAATGGCAGCTTACAGGTTGCATTTGATGAGTGCAACATAGGGTTCTCAAGACTTCTATGAGCACCTTCCCGATAATCAGTCCGAAAAAGGTAACATATCCACCTACAGAGCACGGATCATCAACTGAAGGAGCCATGATGCAGATCAAACAAGAAGCTGTACCACTTCTGCCCCCATTTTCTGTCAATGTTGAGTTTCACCCATTTTCTTCTTTGCTGACATTGCCTTCCCATGACAGGTGTAAGCCGACATAACCATAGAAACTGTTGCTCTCAATACACCTAATAATGTGCAGTTTCTATCACAGATGAGCTAGCTAAAAGTGCACCAACGATCAACAAAGGGGAAAGTATGCATATTAGGACTCATGATTCTACTAAGCATGGGACCAGCCATCATCATAACTGGTTGACAAGGGAGTATGAAGAAATGTTATGAAGGAAAAACTGTACATCTATGATAGATATGATATTCATAAATGCTTGGCCATTTTGAGCTTCAGTTCTGTGTTTACAAGCGTCATGAGAATGCACAACACATGCTTCAGAAATACATTAATATATTTACAAAACAGAATGATTCTGCAGAATTTTACACCATCTGAACCAATATTTATAAAAGTGTCAATGCAGGGTGTCATGCAGCTGAGAAGATAATGAAATATTTTGGATGCAGCATATATAAGCAAGTATGGAAAACCATTTGGTTCAGTGTGGTATCATAAGTCTTCAGAGACAAAGCAATATCTGGTATTCTGAAGAAGGAACACTGTAGCTAAAAAATGGCGAAGTTTGTGGTAAGCATACATGTGTAATAACAAAACTGTTCTTTACTATAGCGTTTTTAGCTAAAGATAATTATATTTGCTTATATTATATGAGTATACAGTACAGACAACCCTATGACTCTGCATACAAGTATAATACTTCCCAAATCAGTGTAGGCAATTCCAATAGCTGTACATAAAAGTAAAGTACTTTTTATGTCAGTACAGACATTTCCTGTAAGTCTACATTCAAGCACAATATGTGTAATTGTAAATATTTTAACATATTAAGACAGTCACTGTAGTTGTTAAAAACTTCAGATTTTATATCCATTGTATTTTATCAACATTATATGTATATATTTTAACCTTCAAAAGCATATTGTAATAGTAGCTTCCAACTGTATGGATGTCCCCCTGAGGATGGTCTGTAAAGACCGAAACATGTAAGGGAGGAAGGACTGAAATTAGAAAAATCTTTACTAGTCACACTGGACGGAACTGTTTAACCTCTTATGGTAATGCCAATAGCTCTTCATCCACATCAGTATGAGTATAGAGTCACCATAGCTGTACAATTAAATGTAACACTTTTAAACCCAGTATACATCACAATGTCCATCTGTTATGGTTTTTTCTGAGTGTGGCCTCAGACAAGGATAATTTTCTGTAACAAAATATTCTTAGATAGGAGAAGTATACAGGAAACATCAAACACACAAAAAAATCTCATTTAATAAATCAAGTAAATAATCCTTAGGGAACTGTATTAGAATATCTGCCTTCAATGAAAGGAAATCTCACCCTATTAGTTCACAATTTTATCAGAAACAAATTTATGTCTATTCTTTATGCATGATACTGGGTGAAATAAGATAAAGCATTAAGTACATGGTGTTTCACATCTTTTTCTTCGGTTATGTGGCGTAGAAGAATATTCAAATATCAAATATGTTCTTCAATACGGTGGGAGCATTGAAACAGGTAGGGTAAGTATACCTAATATTCATGAAAAGGGAAATGGGGCTATATACGTCAATTCAAGATTGCTAAATTTTGTGTGAGAAAGGTGGCCTTCACACTCTGGTTTAACCTTGTATCTATAATTTTGTGGGGGCACGCGGTAGCGTAGTGGTTGAGGTGCTACGCTACAAGCCAGAAGGTCGCGGGTTCAAGTCCCGATGAGGTCATTGGATTTTTTTCAGTTGACCTAATCCTTCCAGCCACACTAGGCCCTGGGGTTTACTCAGCCTCTAACAGAAATGAGTACCAGGAATTAATTAAATAATTTTCCTGGGGAGTAAAGCGCGGCCAGTGCGTAAGGCTGACAACCTTACCACCATATTTGAGCCGATTGTCTAGATAATGTGGGACCCTCAACGTCTCACAACCCAATGGACCTTCACGGTCTAGTATGGGGATAGCTTTACTTTTTTTATCTATAATTTTATAACTCTCCTTCTTATGAAGATGCGCAACTTGTGAAATTTGCTTACAGGCATAGAAAAGAATGAAATAATGTTTCTAATGAAGCAGCAATACTGATGCCGCTGTAGGGCATTGTTACAAGGAACTACTCCAGAGAGAACAAAACTCTTGTACACAACACATCAAATAGGTCAAATACATGCAATGTCATACCAAAAAGGTCACATTACCAGAAATAGATTTTGTTTTGTATAGGATTTGATAAGAGTTTCCAATGGTTTTGTAGAGCTGCATTTTGTTCGTGGTTCTTAGAAATAAAGATGGAGATGTTACTGTCATAAGCAAATGTTTTCATTATTTTATATCATTATTACATTATATTTATATTTGATTCACAATGTGTATTGGTCTAGATAGGCCACCATCAGGTGATAGATGAGAAAAATGTGAAAGTTTGTCAGTTAAACAAGGTCACATCAGATTTAATACCACATACACATTACATTTTTAAAATTTAAATAGATACATACACTTATTTATTACATTTTATTTTGTTAAAAATAGAATAAAACTGATGAAACATAAAACAATAATTTCTGGTTTTTGTGCATCTTCTTGTCATACAACTCAATACATACTGTACAATTTACTGTTTTCATCCAAGGGCCAAAATGTTGCAACACCATTATTATATTGTCTGGACAGTGCACTCATGGGGAAAAGAAATTTGCTGAGAGTCCACAAGTAATAGTCAAAACTCCTTCTTCCTGGTCCAGTGGTTCTAGGTTCAAATTATGGCCAGCAGAACACCTAATCTTAGAGAATGTGTTTATGATGTTCCTGAATACGACTCCTGGCAAATACTGAACATGAATATGGGATAAGCCACAACCTGCTTGTCTCCAACCCAACATTCAAGATTCCTAAATGTCAACTTATTTATTTTTTAGTTGAAAAAAATGTTAAATACTACAAGCATCAAAACCAGTTTCACTCCTAAAATTATTTCCCTAACAATCTCATAGAATTCTCATACAGTATTCTTCTGCATACAGTTAAGGGAAGAGCCTGGATAGTGCAGTCAGTATAGAGACTGGCTATGGGCTGGATGACCGAGGGGTCAGATTTCAAGCCCAAGTAGGGACAAGAATTTTCACTTCTCCATGTTGTCCAGATGCACTCTGGGACCCACCCAGCCTCCAATCAATGGGTACAAGGGGCTCTTTCCCCAGGAGTAAAGCATCTGGGGTGTGAAACTGACCAATCATGTCTATACATCCACTCCACCATACTTCCTCATGGTGTAGTGCTTAATAAGTTAAGCACAGGGAAATCTTTACCTTTTACCTTATACAGTTTAGGGTCTACTGAAGTGCATCATGTCTAAAACAAAATTTTGTTACTGAAAACTATTTTTGTCTGAGATACCGCCCTCAAAGCAATATAACAGGTTGGTATAACTAAGTACACAGATGGGGAAAGAAATGTACCTGGGCATGCAGACCCATCTTAAATCAGCAACTAATATACTGTCATCATTTAGTTAGCAGACATGGGGTTTGGATTGGTAACTGGATTAACTGAACACCTATAAATCGTAACTGCAAGTAATTATAATGATCTCACTCAGCTATTCACTAGAGCACACATTAAGTGTTCTCAGTTTGGCTTCACNCACTCTCACACTGAGATGGTACCGTTAAATAACCTGGGGCGGTGTATTTGTCCTTGAAACTTTCCAAAAATTCTTGCATTCTTTCACCCCCACCCTAGAACATTGTGTTCGCATAACGGGACGAAATAATGCAGAGCTCGGTTCACACTAGTGCGAAAATAGTGTTAAACTCACCATGTGAAACAAAAGTGAATGAATATTAAACAACATATAAACTTAAAAAAAAAGCCCCGGTTAAGCCGCAAACCGGTTAATCCGCCCCCGGATAATCGAGAGTTGACTAGTTTATGGCTCCCAACAACATAAATTCCTAAGCTCCTGTGTTCACAGCTTACTGCCTGACAACTGTCTCACAGCTAACCTGTTGTTCCAATTATTGACTCTCAACTTATGACTTTCTGTCGAGTCACTCTATGAGTGGCAATTTAGCGCCATTCAGTTCGTCTTGGTGATAAGCCCCTTGAGACTCATGACCAGCATTTCGTTTTTCAATTGAACACTTGCAGTCATAGTCCTTATGTAACATCCTCCCTGAGAAGAGGATGGGTATGTCATTTATAATTGTTGCTAGTCCTCGCCAGCACAGTTATTCTCAGGTCTGAGTCCACAGAACTCATGACCACATTTTACTGTTTCATATGCAAGACTCCCCCAACTTTGAGGGCCAGGTACCTGTATATATAGATCTGCTAGGAATGGGATGACCCAGTTATACCCCCAGGCACTAGGTTCCCTTTTCTGTCAGAGTCAGTGCCACTGAGTCAGGGTTACTTTACAACAGGCTGTTTACAGTCAATCAGTTCATCTGGGTGACAAGCCTCTTGAGACAAGTAATTTTATTTCCCAACTGAATATTTACGGTTATAGTCTTTCTGTAACATCCTGTCTCATGAGGATGGGTCTGTCATTTACAATTGCCACTGGTTCTCGCCAGCACAGTAATTCCCAAGGGACTCATGACCACATTTTACTGTCTCAAGTTCAAGACTCCCCAACCTGGAGATCCAAGTCTCTGTATTTATATCGCTCCAGAAAAGGGTGGCCAGGTTATACCCTCAGATACTGGGTTCCATTCTGTCGCCTCCTACGACTCGCAAGGCTTCGATAAAGGTATTCCACCCCACCTTCACACAGACTGATCCTGAACCTGCTCTCTCTGACTGTTGATGCAGCTGGTCTCCTCATTATACAACCTCAGCGTGGACAGCTCTCAACCACCCCCCCCCCATTCCAAGAATTCCTCCTTTTTTTTTCATAATTTAGTCATTGCTGCTAAAACATGTATGTTGACCCCTTACCTAGAAGTGGATGACTTCTTCTGGTTTTTACATGTCATGTCACAATATACAAGGTGGTTCAAATATGATCGGGACTAATTTTTTTTTAAAAACCATAATTGCCAAACACTTACTTGCACATGTCAGTCTTCAGCATAGTCCCCTCCGGAGTCAACATATTTTTTTTCCAACGTTCTGGAAGCATCCTAATGCCCTTTTCAAAAAAGGTTTGTGGTTGGCGGTGTATCCACTCCCGGACAGTCCGAACAGTCTGGATGACGGCATCATTGTCCACAAACCGCATGCCTTGCAACTCTGATTTGAACCTTCCTAACAGGTAGAAATCACTTGGGGCCAAATCGGGACTCTACGGCGGATGCGTCAGAAGGTTCCATTTCAATTTCTGGAGGGTTTCCATTGTTGTTTTGGTCGTACGGGGGCGTGCATTGTCTTCAAGGAAGGCTACCCGCTTTCCACCTGTCTTCCGCTTGGATTGATCTTTTCCTTCACATCTGTTGCAAGGAGGTCTGAGTAATAAGCTGCACTGACTGTTCTGGCATCTGTCAGAAAGTCTATATGGATAACCCCCTGCCAGTCCCAGAACGTTGCCATCACTTTTCATGCCAAACGGCTCCTCCGTGCTCTCTTGGGTTTGGGAGAACTGGTATGCCGCCACTCGTGTGATGACTGCTGGGACTCAGGAATAAAGTAGTGCACCCATGTTTCATCGGTGGTCACTCTAGACTTCAAAAATGCATCACCTTCATCTTCAAACTGCTGTAGGAGACGACTGGCAGCTTGCATGTGCACCATTTTGTTCACATCCGTCAAAGTGTGTGTTACCCACTGTGCATTCACCTTGCGATAGTGCAGGTGGTATTTTACGATGTCTTTTACACTACCAACACTGATGGCCAGCATTGCTCCAAGTTCCTTGATAGTGATGCCCCTATTCTCACAAATAAGCGCGTCTGCACGATCAATGTTTGGCTTGGTGACGGATGTTCGCAGCCGACGATCATGCGGTTCATTCTCCACGCGCTCTCTGCCCTCTCTGAAGCACTTACACCACTCAAACACACAGGTCCTTGAGAGACACTCTTCCCCATACTGTTGTTGGAGTCTGTGGTGAATTTCAGCGGATGGGATGTTTTCTCCAACGAGGAATTTGATCACAATGCATTATTCCACACTCCGCGGTACCTTCTATTAGCTCATCACTCTAGCAACTCCCAGAGGGGACTGTACAGGTTCTAACCTGAAAAGGAGGGAGGGTAAAGCTTGTGGCTTCACTCTCTCAAGATCGCACAGCTGCTGTGCAGTGCAGCTTGTTTACACACAAATCAGTCCTGGTCATACTTGAACCACCTTGTATAAAACTGTATCGCGTGGATTATCATCAACATACCAAACCAATGAATGTTAATACAAACCAGTGATATAGCTCCCTTCAGAAGTATATTTCAAATAACTACAGGGACATACAAAAAGCAGTCAAATCTACTGATTGCAGGAAAGATACACTTCTCTATATGAACCTGATTAGCAAGCGAACAAACTTTATGTATAAAGAATAACATCATGGTAACATATGAACATTGAGTGATTCTTTTTACTAATGTGTGTATTTCTGTTCCTTAAGGCATAAGGCTTTCCTAGTGGAAGCTACTAAGAAGCTTGATTCTTTGTGATCAATTTTATGCATATGGAACAATACTACCCAGTAACCATAAACACTCAGAAAAGAGACCAGCCCTTACAAGGAATTAATTTAGGAGAGGAAGAGTATAGCACTCAAGTTCCTGCAATATTAATAATCCCTAATTACATTCATACTTATTTTGTGTCTTACAGATTGCTCTGATGGCCACACTTGCTGTCTGCAGTGCCTACCCCGATCCATTATCTCTTGGGGATCTCTTTCAAAAGCAAAGCAGTTCTGCAAAGGCTCTTGGGAATCTCTTTCAAAAGGAAAGCAGTCCTGCAAACGCTCTCAAAGAACTGCTTGAAGATCTCTCAGAAAAAAGTGGTTTATTCAAAATACCCATTCCTACTCCAATCATTTTTCCTTTCCCAGTCATAGAAAAGCCCACTAAAGATGAACCTGCTGCAGATGCACCAGTAGAGTCTGAATCCCCTGCAGCTGATGAACCTGCTGCAGATGCACCAGCAGAGTCAGAATCCCCTGCAGCTGATGAACCTGCTGAAGATGCACCAGCAGAGTCAGAATCCCCTGCAGCTGACGAACCTGCTGCAGATGCACCAGCAGAGTCTGAATCCCCTGCAGCTGATGAACCTGCTGCAGATGAACCAGCAGAGTCTGAATCCCCTGCAGCTGATGAACCTGCTGCAGATGAACCAGCAGAGTCTGAATCCCCTGCAGCTGATGAACCTGCTGCAGATGAACCAGCAGAGTCTGAATCCCCTGCAGCTGATGAACCTGCTGCAGATGAACCAGCAGAGTCTGAATCCCCTGCAGCTGATGAACCTGCTGCAGATGAACCGGCAGAGTCTGAATCCCCTGCAGCTGATGAACCTGCTGCAGATGAACCAGCAGAGTCTGAATCCCCTGCAGCTGATGAACCTGCAGAGTCTGAATCCCCTGCAGCTGATGAGCCTGCTGCAGATGCACCAGCAGAGTCTGAATCCCCCGCAGCCGATGAGCCCGCTGCAGATGCACCAGTAGAGTCTGAATCCCCTGCAGCTGATGAGCCTGCTGCAGATGCACCAGCAGAGTCTGAATCCCCCGCAGCTGATGCACCAGCAGAGTCTGAATCCCCCGTAGCTGATGAACCTGCTGCAGATGCCCCCGCAGAGGACGAACCTTCAGTAGTCAGTGTGAAGAGGAGTCAACTTCATGGATAAACAGATAATTATAGCATCAGTCAACAGTACATTTAACAAAGTTTGTACTGCAGTCCATTTATAAATTCAGCTTCTATTTTTAGCAATGAGCTGAACTGTATACTTGATGCTGTATATAAAAATAAACACTGTTCCTATTAATATGTGGTGTTAATATATGAAGTGAAACCTATACTCATAATCAAATTTCTCATACTTCCTTCCACACTCAACAACCTACATCACAAAACACTACAAACTGGATTCTTTACTATTTAACTGTGAACTGCATGCCAGAAGTTTGATTAGAGATAGACACATCAGGAATTCTTCTGTTCACCATAATGTTCACACTGTCCTTGTGGTCAATTTAGATTCATATACAGTAAACACAGTACACCTTAGTGGGTAAACAGAGCCGATGTCAGAAGATGACATGGCCCCTGTCATCTAATAAAAAGATCTGAGGAAGAAGGAAATGGCTTTCATGTCAAGTCACCTAAATGTCTAGTTGGTACGGAATTTTGGAAAATGGAGATTTTTACATTTTATATTAATATTATTGCGTGTTTGCTAGGCAACATGACATGTAAGTGTGTCGGTTCTCGAATTTGAACAAATTCCTTTATTGGACAGCCACACTTACACTCACACTTACAATTATTCAACTTATAGCATCGTCAGATGTTTCTTCTTCAACGTTACAACACTTCTGCTCTGGTCGGATAAGAACTCTTCTGTTCCAGTTGGATAAGACCTCTCTCTTGCTCAAGTCAAATACAAACTGTACTAGTTTCTTGTCAGATATCAACTCTTTCCATTATTTTCTTGAGTTCCTCTAGGTTGGCCTTCCTTTCATTTCAGTCAGCTTTCATGTCTTCTCGCATGGCCAGCAGTAATTCCATCGTCTACTGTGACTCCATTCTGTAGCAGTATAATCCTTGATGTGATCCAATAATTTGTCCAAGCCAATTCCACTTCTACACCAGTTCACGCATGTTTCCTAGGTAATGCGAAAAGAAATTTATGTGGGTCTCGGATTTGAATGAATATTTTTATTGAGCACTCAGTCTTATACTTGCAGATACACTTATTTTAAACTAATAACGTCGTCAGATATTTCCTCTTCACTATTACAATTTCTTGAACCGCTGATCTTGGTGAAGTGTCTTCTGCTCCGAGCTCAACTGTCCTTAGCTCTTGTCAGATACGAAACTCTCCTGTTCTAGGCGGATAAGAACTCTTCTCTGGTCCATTGTCAGATACAAACTCTGCTGGTCTCTGGCCAGCGTTGCAATGTTATACCTTGCACTCCGAATCAATAGGGAATACCTTGTCGAAGGGTTAATTTCTCCCTCTGTTACACAATGAACATGGGAATGTGTGTCTGCCTCAAACAATTCGTTTGTATTGGTGGATACCCCACTGTTATATTTTCATTTCTGGGGCAACGATTTCCTAGGCTTCACTGCCTAGGAATTGCTAGCCGTTAACTAGTGATGGACGCCTTATAGTCCAGCTTTCAGGCAATACATCACTATATACAAATTTTGCATTGTTTACAAGTGAGAGAATATGAAAATGAAATATTATTAGTAAACGTATAAATATATTGGCATGGAAACCTCTGGGGGGGGGGGATATAGGAAGTCAAGATGGATACAGAACATTCAGACATTCTGGAAGAAATCTGTCTCCTTGTTGTTATACAAAGAGCTTATTGCACAATGATTATGATACTCTGTGGTCATAAGCTTGATCAACCTCATCCCTGTAGTAGGATTCATACCTCCTGACATTTTGTGAGAACCAACAGGAAGCTGCGGTGGCTTTCCGAAGATGTGTTTAGTAGCATCAGTGTTAGAACATTGATTGTAGAATGGACTACATAGGAATAGAACTAACCTATATCATAAGAATAAATTAACAAAATATGAACTGAACCTTTACATGAATTTTTCTTTTCTAAGAGCAAGTGTTACATTTTAGATGGCAGGGAATCAGTTTTATCATAATATTTGAGAACAGTTCAGTGTAAAACATGTTTTTGGAAGTTGTCTAGGTTTGTCGCTCTTTTTGGAATGTTTATGTTTTTGGTTGACAGACATAACTTCTCAGAACCCTCTTCTTTCCCTCCCTGCATACGTGTGGGACAGTAAACACACTTCGTCTGTCAGGTCATGACATTTAGAGAAATTCAGTCCACTTCGTTTTTATTCAGCCATATATTTTTTAAAGAAATTACACGCATCAGAAACTATTTTTCAGACGTTGCTACCGTAACCTCTGGAACTACCACTACCACTTGCACTTGGCTTAATAAGCAACATGTTGTACTCAGACACTATGAATCAGAAACTATAGCATAGAAAATAACTGATGTATATTTTGTTATACACTGAAGTCTACTAAAACACTAAAATTCATAACACAAAAACTCACAGTACTTGTCCTGACCTGAGAAGAAAACGACAGAGCTCAAACATGCCAGTTGTATCTTGGGTGAAAGGCAAACTAAGTTCCATTCTTCCTTGGTATTGGGTTCCTTATTTATATTATTGAGACCAATTAGTGTAACGTAATAGTGCTGGCACATTTTAAAACTACATAGATTGCTTAGAAAGCTAGAAACAAATGAATGAGCTTTCTCAAAAGTATGCTTTATAAAATATAAAATCAATCTTAGTCTGTATCCTGAACATACTGTCGAAGAAATGGTATCAAAATCGCAACTCTCTGAGATAAATATAAGCAGTGATTACAAGAAAAATTTCAAAAGGCCTAAAATGCTGTTCACTTGGGCTAAAAACAAGGGGTATGCTTCTACACATTCAGAAAAATGTGTCCATCTAGTATGGTATCATCAATAATATCATTTTTTCTGCAGAAAGTATGAAATAACTGATGCAACACAGGTACACACACAAGAAAATATGTCCATCATATACTGACATCCAATATGGAGTAAAATGTTCAGCATCAATAATACATCAACAAATATCAGGAAATGATTAATTTTTGCTACAATGATGTGTCTGTTCACATGAACACAAGTCAATTCATATGATTATCCATTAAATAACTGTGAAGCTGGGCTTTGCATAATTGCCTGTTATGATGCACATTCAATTTGTCTGGTTCTTTACTCTCCTAAAGCAATCTCTGGGGTCCATTAGTGTATGCCTGCTACTACAAGCAATGTTCAGAAAAAAAAAAGTCGCTAGTGTACTTGCAATGGTGCCTGTCACCTCAGTAGTCCTACAGATTAATTACAACATATCAAAGAAGCAGAAGCCCATTTCTGTTCTCACCAGATGGTTGCTTCCTTTTCAGTATCACAATATACATGGTCAAAACTTTCAAGAAATATCTCTCTAACATTCTATCTTCTAACATTATAACAATAAAAAAGAGACTGGAAATGATGATTCAAATGGCATCCAAAAAGTCTACTGCAAAACCTGTGCTTCGCTTGAACAGTTTTCGCTACCATACGTATTGGCAAGGGTAACAATTAGACTTTGGTTGTTCTCTGCTGGGGCCTGCCAGGAAACAGGAGACCGTCAGAAACCCATAGAAGAGTTATGTCATGTGCTGTTTCAATAGTCATTTAGAAGGAGGGACATGACTCATCAAAGCAGAATAACAGCAGCATATGAGAACATGTCATTATTTGCTACTTCTACATTAGTTTCAGAATTATTACAGACACATGGGTTAACAGCTATCATCATTAAACCAGTGATGAAATTATTACTAGTGTTAACAGAGGGGTTAAAACACTGGAGCAGTGATCCTCTAAACAGCGAAAGTGATGAGAACAAAGAAAATGGATTTTCATTTCATGCATCCTGTTGTGTTACAATATACAACCTCTTTATTAACCGTCACAACACAACAAATAGCAAAGTCAACGCCCAGCTACGGTTCTGCTACAGCTATTGATAGCCGAAACATGTAGCAGAGCCGTGGCTGGGCACTGACATTGATATTTGTTGTGTCGTGACAGTTAATAAAGAGGTTGTAAAGAAAATGGAGTTTTAAGCCATATCTAATATGTAAATAAATTTAACTTTTCTATGGGTTTCTTGCTGGCTCCTGTTTTGTGCCAGGCTCCAGGTGGGAACAACCAAAGTTTAATTGTTACTATATGTTTCTTTGGAGCTCATGGTCCAGACAATATAATAATGGTGTTGCAACATTTTGGTCTTTGGATGAAAACAGTAAATTGTATAGTATATTACCTGAGTGGTATGACAGGAAGATACACAAAAATAAAAAATGATTTTTCTTTTATGTTTTTTATCATTTTTATTACATTTTTAACAACATATAATGTAATACATGCATATCTATTTTAAATTCAAAAATGTAATGCGTATGTGGTATTAAATCTGATGTGACCTTATTTAACTGACAAACATTCACATTTTTCTCATGTATCACCTGATGGTGGCATAAAAACCAAAAATTATTCCTCTTTTATGTTTCATCAGTTGTATTCTATTTTTAACAGCATAAAATTTAACCTTTAAGAGATGGGCCATTTAAATTCCGGTAATGGCAGCAGGCCAGAGTTAATTTAAATGCCCACCATTGTAGAGTATTACAAATTGTAAGCATGTTACTGAAAATGCTGTGATTTCTACAATTTTTGTGATTAACGAACGATATGAACGCTGATTTTATCTAGAAAGAATATAGTATCAGATATTGTAATTTACAGATTTTAAAATCTGTAAAAATTGTTACACTGATTCCAAAAATTTTTTTTTCCCAATTTCGAGCATCTGTCCACAAATATGCATACAGTTTCTGCAGTATAAATGCATGCTGCTCACATCCCATCTTACTATGTCTTATCTGGCAAAAGGGGTGGAAGTTCATGTTTGTACTGCACATTCTCCAGTCACGTCGGAACCTTTCTGTATGCACGAGTGTGGTCGAAGTGTTATCGTACTTTGTCCTTCAGAAACTCTGACTGTGTATATCTCAGACTAGCCACACAGAGGTACTGTTCTCGGAATAACCCCGCATAGCCCCCTTGCTTCCTCGCCACTTTCAGAGTTGTCTGTACCACAGCTTGAATCAGTGTCATTCATACAAGCTGGAAAAACATACCTTCATCCCATGTTTGCCCCACGCACACTCAAGCATGGGAAGCGTATTATCAGCTGCCTCTCAATTTCGGCTTCTTCCATGCGAAATGAGGCCATGGTGGATAGTTGAAATTGCGATGTTTTATAAGCGTTATGATTAGAGGAGGCCGACTTCCTCTAGTACGAGACTGAGGTGTTGTGTGTGCTCTTCGTGTGGGAAATGGAGTTACATCCGGACAAAGTGCATGAATTTCAACGTTGGACTCTGCATTCAGTTAGATGCAACATTCAGTTCGATGACGCAGGAGGGAAGACTGTCTACTTATAAAGCAGGCGCCCAAAAATAATATAAGTAGAACAAGAATTTCTATCTTAAAATTAGATTTTAAAACACTGTGCCCATGTGTGGACTGCGCATACCCATATGGTGTCACTCGGCCACTCGGCTACACTTTAAAGGTCTCCATACAATGTTGCTAGGCTCTTAAAGGTTAATACATGTTTATCTATTTCAATTTTAGAAATGTAATGTGTATGTGGTATTAAATCTGATGTGACCTTGTTTAACCAACTGACTTTCATATTTACACTAACTTCATAGTTTAACAGAGATCTGCAACAGACAGCATAGCATTCCTCAAGCATTCCCCGAGAATGTGGCACAAGCTACATTAGTGAAACAGGCATACCTCTAGCTGTGCAGCTCTGTGAAAATAGGCACAATCTCAAAGAGGGTCTTCCAGAAAAAACTAAAATTAGCCTAACATGCCTATGAACAGGATCATAGGGAAGCTAGGATTTTGGAAATTGAAAGCAACAGCAATTAGAGGAAATACAAGGAATCTGCCTATGTGGCATGCTTAACCAATCCAATCAGCCAACCCAGTTTGCACATTTCTCCCACCTGGATACCTCTCATCAGCAATAAGATTACGAACTCAAAGAGAAGATCAGTATGATGACAGATTCTTCATGGGTTTCTATAAGGTTTTAGTCACGAGTGTTCAATTTTCACTACACAGATGGTGCTAGCGGTAGATACAAAATGGTTTCACAAATTCTCCATTTAAACCTATTCATTGGCTTTCATGGACTTGGTTAGTTGCAATAAATGTTCATCTCCCTATCTAACTTAGTTTCAGGTATTTATATAGCTGCAGTTATACTGACATGTGCTCCTGTGATTCAGGTCAGATCTTTCTAAGAGACCCAACAAGCAGGCTCCCATGAGGATGGAAACAGATCCCGTTTCCAAAACGCTGTTTTCTAACTTTTAGAATACCAGAGGATAGACAAAGCCCAGAACCCCAGTAAGAAATTCTGAGTGTTATACACCATCATCAGAACCCTTTCGTATCTATAATTAAGTATTTCTTTAAAAAATTAATGTTATTAAAATTTAATACTTACCACAGAACAGTAAAGATAACAGCTGTTCCTGTCTTCTTTCTTCAAACTGAGTGTTGCTATATGAAATTAATGGAGCTTTTGGCATAATAATGCTTGAGAAGTATATTAATTAGGGATGGATACTTGGTGAATTAACTCTCAATATTCAAATAAACTGCAAATTTTGTGTAAATGTTACAAGATACCAAAAATTCTAAAACATTGTTCATCCTCTATGTAATTCAACAAACACTGACCACAGGTCTGAAAATGTAATAGACATGAAAAGTAATTTGGGTTGCAATAGCGTGTAGTTCAGAGGTAGTCTGACATTTCAGTGGAACAAACTGCCTCCATCTTCATGGTCAAAGGTTAAGGGGGGCTCAGCCTGTCTATTACAAAGTCATAAACAAAGATCATGAAACAAGTATCACCAATATATACTCACAAAAAATATTAATCATGTTAAGGAAACTTTTATGATATTTAAAGTCACAACATTCGTGGTTATGACAGTGAGAAATTCACGACAAGCACCACCAGAAATCAAAACTGAGTTTTGTAAGGAGCGAAACCTCAAACTTATACATGCCTATGCCACTGCTTCATCTGAGGTCAGTGGAAGGTCATGGGAAAGGGAAACCAATGTGACAAGAAGGGGAAGATAATGCAAGGTGACTCCATAAACAAGCCAAGACATAGTACTCAGTGAAACAACTACTGGACTGACGAGTAAATTCAGATAACATCTGACATACATTTCTCAGTCACTGAAACTTCATACGAATGAGTTGCTATCATATTCTGGAATGCAAACTTTCTCCTAATCAAGGATAGGAGAGCGGGAGTGGGTTAACAGACCTTTACAGATTGCTAGCCATAAACAACTTCAGAAACAAAGTTGTAAGTACAGTTGGTGCAAAACATGAAAGGAAAACAGTGACAGTTAAGAATTACTCATTATGGTTCTAGCAGTTTTTATCACTATAACCAAGTTCTCATTATAACCCTCACTCACTCCACTGCAGTTTCACTGTATGTGCTTACCTCCTGCCAGCGGTTGCGTCCACCGCAGGTAACAGACTGTCACTGCATTCAAAGTTGTCCAGCAGTGTACCACAGTATCCACTAATACAGCTGACCATATTTTCATCAGTTCCTTGTAATTTCTTCAATACTTCCTGCAGCCCCTCCAAACCATCAACAAGATTCTACAAACAAAATGGAGCTCAGAGTACGCTATTCCAAATTAGACTGAGAACATCTGAAATATCACAGCCAATATCTGGAATACAAAGTAATAATACAATGGGTTGTAGTTCCAGTAACTCTCATTAAAAAGGAGTATGAGTTCAGGTTAAATGTAATGTCCAGTGCCACTGCTCTTGCCACTATTTCCAGACTCCCTGAAGCTGATGCTACCTCTTCCATTGCTGCCACTTGACATCTGCCTCGTCACCACAATGGATACCAAAAACTCATCTTATGTCAGAAAAATACCACAACAAATAGATATGCTATACTAATACAGAGGGGGCATGCGGTAGCATAGTTGGTTTAGGCACTATGCTACACGCCGGAAGGTTGCGGATTCAAGTCCCGATGAGGTCATTGGATATTTTTAAACTGACCTAATCATTTCAGCAGCACTATGGCCCTGGGGTCGACTCAGCCTCTAACAGAAACGGGTACCAGGAATATTCTTGGAGGTAAAGGGTGGCTGGCACGTAAGGATGACAACCTTGCCACCACCTATGAGCCGATTGTCTAGAAAATGTGGGAACCTCAACATTTCACAACCCTATGGGCCTCCACGGCCTGTTATAGGGATACCTTTACTTTACTTTTTTATATTAATACAGAATGAAATGGTGACAACTGCTGGCAATTCATATTCAATTCACTTTAAAAATACAATGTATAATAATGTTACCTTGTCTGTTAATGAACACAAAGTCTGCCTGGCTTTCATTAAATCTTCATGTAGAAAAGAATGCTTCTGTTCAGCGTCAGCATCTTTATGGAAGAGTTCACTGCCAACAACACATACAAACTGTATTAACACAAACTGAAACTTGAATCCAAATGATTAGCATTTAAAACATACATAGGTATTGTGGAAAGGTAGAATAATATAAATAAAATCATGTTCTTCAAAGCACTTATGACAATGAAGCCTTGATGATAGAAGTGACCTTCCTTTACAACAGAATAAAATACATTCATGAATACACAGAAGCAAAGCCTGAAGATTGAGAACACATATATTTAAAATTAGTACACTAAATGAGACACAATTAACAGCTGATTTATTTATAGCATACAGTTATTCTGCTCCTATCTCTGTTCTAAGAAAATGTCCCAGCCATTTGAGCCAAGAGAATAACATTCAGCATTGGAGATATCAAACACAAAACTGTTATCCCCACGAATTTGGGATTCTATAAAGGTGTGTACGCTTTCTCAAAATATCGATGAGATGTAGAATGTCGTCTTCTGGGATGTGGTACCATGTAGATATTTGTTAACCTACGTTTCGGAGGAATGTATTGCCTGCTCACACCGGTTCATTGTTCGCAGATTTCTTACACCAAGAAGATGAAGGTGATACGTTCCTCCAAAACGTTGGTTAACAAAATATCTACATGGTACCACATCCTAGAAGACGGCATTCTTTAAAGTGACCACCGTGAAAACCTTAAATCTTACATATCAGTGAGATGTTACACATTCTGAATAGTAACATGACACATACAGAGATATAATAAGAAGTACATTTGTATGTCTTCTAGCAGTTACTTGTCAAATGTCACAAAATTCTGGATCCAATGTCTATCATTTTGACAGAAACTGAAAGGTATACATACAATGACGATTTCTGTCTTCCGAGATATAATGCCATGTAGTCCCATGAAAGTCAATCAACATTTTGAATGAATATCTCCATCTACAACGTTAAAGAGCAAGAAACCACTTAGAAGCAGGCAACAGTGCAGGTTTCTTACTTGACTTACTTTTCAACCCTGGAGATGTTCCTCTGATGTTATTTGAATTTTCACCAGATTACATGGCATTATATCCCAGAAAACAGAACACTGCACAACCACTGCTGCAAGAACCTTAAATCCAATATACATATGATGCTCCACTGTGGCAGCTCAGTCTGCAAGGTGGCCAATAATCTGGATGGTCAGTATGGACACTCTCCAAATACAAGTGTTACCATCTGAGTCAACTTGTTCATTTTGACATTTTTTTTTCGCTTAGTGGGGGGTGGAGTCCAACTGGGTCCACTCAGCATGGCGGCCACTGATTGGCCTATTATAGCCTGCCCCGGGTGATTATGATGATGGAGAATTTGGTGGAATGAAGATTGGCAGGGGAAACCGAAGTACTTGGAGAAAACCTGCCCCAGCGCCACTTTGTCCACCACAAATCCCACTTGATCAGACCCAGGATCAAACCCGGGCTGCAATGGTGGGAAGCCAGCGACTAACCGCTTGAGCTATGGTGCGGCCCTTTCATTTTGACATTACTTTTTCCTTATGCTTGCTTGTTGCACCAACTGCTCAGTGATTCCAGCATCCTGTGGGGTCAAATCTTTCAGTGACATCAGATATATAACACTTCCTTGTCCCAGTGGGAGTTCTGTGCAGAAGGTCATAATTATGTAAGAACACTGAGTACTATATGTAGGTAGTCCAACTTCACTGGATTTTGCCTGTGTAGCAGTTTTGATGTTTATGTCATAGTCATCAGCATCATCATCATGGATTAGGCCACACATGGTCTGTTTCATCCTCCTGAAGAGTATGCTGATCCTTCTATCTTAATTGTGGGCATCCAACGCTCCATTTTCTTTTTGGGCTTGTTAGAATTTTCTTCGGAATCCACCTCCCATTCGTTGCATGTGATATTTCCATTGTGATCTGGATTTTATAATTTTAGCATTTGGATTAAAGATGTTCAGCCCTTCATTAATTTCAGTATTTCTTATTTGGTCCTTCCTTGTGTAGCCTGCTACACTCTTCAAGAATGTTTACGTTCAGGTTGAAATGAGGCATTCAAGATCAAATTTGCATAAACTCATATATGAATTCATACTGTGACATGTCTACTCAAAGGCAGAATTGCACAATCAAAGAAGATGACCACTGTTATGTCCCATGGCTCTTCAAACACACTTCCACGGCAACCAAATCACGTGACTGCGGAAAAAGATACACATTCAACAATGGAGGAGCTGCTGTGGGCAGTGTTCTGTGTTGAGTCTGTGCCGAGGCTTTATCAGGAGAACCAAAACTGATGCATAGACGAGCTGGAAGCAAATGTTAACTAGACATGGCTAGGAATCAATGGCCATGAGGAACTATGAGACAGTTGGTAGACATTAAGGATGTGAACATGGAAGCTGAGGAATATATGCTGCTGGGAGCCGTTACCATGCAATGATTAGTGAAGACTTAATTAACCGTTAAGCGTGGTTTGACGTGTATGTTTCGTCAAGGTATTTGAATTGTCTGCGGGGGTTCGACGTCTATGTTTCGTCCAGCTGGACACCTATGTTATAACGCCCATATTAATTGATGGTTTTGCTGTAGATTGTTAGATTTTTCGCTGGCCTGTTGTCAGAAGAACAATATATAATGAAGCATGAGTTTAGCTGCGTTAAGTCATCGTTACATATGCCTGTCTTGCAGCAAATTCGTGTTGCTTCTGGTAGAAGTTTCCTCATTCAAACTGTTATGAATGGCGTGTTTTCTTTCCTATGAAGTTATAAACAGCAGAGACGTGATATGTGCTGTGTTTATAATATCATATTGCCCTGAGCTGGCCACACTAACACACTCAATTAGAATTCTTAGAAGAGGGATGTCCAAAAATTTATTCTTGCAAGATTGATTGATTTCGCACAGTACATAGCAGCCAGTTCTTAGAAAAACGTCACGAATTAAGGCAGAACACTGTGGTCACCCCCTGTGACGATACGGGTGTGTGTGGGGGAGGGAAAAGAACTCATTCCTTCATGTATTATCGCTCCAGTTGACTCCATTTTATCGTACTGACTTTGGTGGTCGTTTCGAGGGATGACCATAAATTTTTTTTGAGCCAGCTAAGCTCTGCTTTCGTGCACTACATACCAGCCAGTTCTTAGAATAACTTCATGAATTCTGTGGTCACCCCTACGACATCTGCTGCAGCCAAAATGGATGGAATATCAAACGCATAGCACCAACCCCTTGTTATGATAACTCGTAACGGTTGAATTTACTGCAGTTGACCTGGCAAGTTTATCAACTCACGGAAAGACATTTCCTAGTATTCCTCCTTTGGGAAGAAGGCAAGACCGCACAGAATATCTGTGGTTTACGGAAAAAAGGGCCAAATGAAAGATACGCAGTTTTGGTGTGGTGAATGTGAGACAGCGTTGTGTGTAGAAGAATGCTTCAATGCGTAACATACACTGCTCAAATTCTAAACCACCTGCTTCCATTGCCGAGATACTGGGCGCTCATATTATAAGGTAAGGTTATAAAAAACCATCTTTTAAGATCATTTTAGTGAAAGTTTCATGCTTCAAGGCATACCATACACTGCTCAAATTCTAAACGACCTGCTTCCATTGCCGAGATACCGGGCGCTCATATTATAAGGTAAGGTTATAAAACCACCTTTTAAGATCATTTTAGTGAAAGTTTCATGTTCCTATCTTATATAATTTAAGAACAATGATGAATAAATCATTTTCGAGCAAAATTTAAATGGTCGGCTGAATATATTACCGCCGGAGAGACACGGCAGCAGAATTTAAATGACCGTGCGAAAGGGTTAAGAATTAGTGTGTTCTGTAGTGAACTGCAAAGAGTGTAAACCAGTGAAATGGCCATAATTACTTGTAGCTGCATGTTTTTGAGTCCAATAAATCCAATTACTAATCCAAAACCTGTGTCTAGTCACCTAGAACGTGAAAATATATCAACTTAAAGTCATTAATAGTCCAGTACAGTGATATTGGGAGTGTGTGTTTTAGTGAGACTTTCATAGTTCCTGTGTTATAGATTTGTTGCCAGGAAATGGATAGTGAGACTAAGGGAAACAGACTGGGATCAGAGTGGAGTGATTTGTAGTGTGAAAATCAGTAATAGTGTTAAACTTATTTGTAGTCACACCTGTAAGTGGTCAATAAATCCAATCACCAATCTGAACCTCATCTATAGTCACTAATACATGTGATAATATGTACAGACATGAAACAATGCATATGATGATAAGATGTTAGTTCAGTACTGGAAATGTAAAGCCACAGGAAGACCCTGTGTACTGGTGTATAGTGAAATGGTGGGCTGAACAAGTCAACGTAATAATCTTAAGTGGGTTCTGACACTCGACATTAGCTGTACCAGAACACAATAAATTTTATAATATGATTTCACAATCACACTAAGAATAAAGAATTCTAACAATGAAACAGGAGGCTAAAGAATCAACATATAGCAGTGAACCAGAAGGTGATGGGGACACAGTTCTAAGCTAGGTGGTGCAGTTGCCTTCAAAAGTTTGTTGCACAAAATCTACTACTTTCCCTTACTTCAAAGTACAAAATTAGCTAAAATGTGAAAATAACCAAAATAATTGTAAAGAGCTGTAAAGAAGCGGCATATACAGAGACTCATTACTTAATAATTACATATATGGGGAAATGGGTTCATTGTTAATAAACCTAGTTATTAAGTTAATAGTTTTAAAATGTGTTACTACAATTTATTTTTTAACACTTTGTACTTCACAGCATTTTAAATTGCCATTTAATTCAGCCATGTGCAAATCCAAGGAATTTAAATCCCTGCATAATGAAGTTTAATTTACATGGTCATTCACAAATCCAATTAATGCTGACTGTCAGTTACATGAATGCCAACTTATGAAAGATCATGAGATGCCCATGAATCGGGCTTTCATGGGACTGTCTTATAAAATATATCAAAAGGAAAGAAAAAGAATGGATAAGGCACCAGAAGAGTCACCACAGATATCAAAATCAAATTCAGTACACAATCCTTCTGAAGGGAGGTATGATATTTTATTTTCATCTTCTACCACTGATCTTCAAGGTGGGGGGGACATATATACAGAGTGTTTCACGACTTTAGGGCATAACTGCAGGAGGTGATTTCCTAGGTCTTTGTGATCAAAAAAGTTCACATAAACATGTGTCCGATTTTGGACGGTTACGGAGGTATGACCGTTTTTAACTCCGAATAGAAGGTAATGATTACTGACAATAAATGGAACAAAATAATAAACCAGCATAATACATGATACATTTAAAGTATGAATGTAAAGTTAACTTCGTGAAATTACCTTTCATTTGAATTTATTGGTGCTTAAAGCTGATTTTCGAAAATGCCACTGCTGGCCGCAACACAGGCTGCCGCTTGGTTGTGAACCACATTGGACATACCAACTCACCCCACCTCAGGTACATCTCAAGTGTCGAGATAACGAGAACGCTCTGTCTGTAGCTGGCTAAAAATGGCGACCCGCCAGCTGACAGACACGGTTCACATGAGGGCATGTTCATTCATTCATCTGTAATCTGTCAAGATGACAGGTCCACAGTCTCTTCATAAACAGTTCCTCCACTTGATGTGATCTAGAGCTTTCTCCTTCAAATGAAAATATCCTCTTCTGTCCCCAAGGTCATCCGCCATCTTCTTACGTCTCCTTCCTCGTCTTCTGGTCACTTCTATCCACCCCTCTATCTTTCCTTCAATAACTTCTTTTAGAAGGCAGTTACTGTGTAAGATATGACCAATCCAATTAGCCTTCCGTTTTCTTCTTTCGTGTAGGATATTCCTCTGCTCACTGACTCTAAATAACACTTCTTCATTTCTCACATAATCAGTCCAACTGATCTCCATCCTTCTCCAACACCACATGAGGGCATGTATGGGAATGAAAAAACAGTCATAACTCTGTAACCGTCAAAAATCGGACACATGTTTATGTGAACTTTTTTGATCACAAAGGCCTAGGAAATCATCTCCTGCAGTTATGTCCTAAAGTCGTGAAACACCCTGTATTTGTGGACAGATCAATATTGCATCCTCATTACATAGTACAAAATTAAATTAAATACATTTTTAACATCCAAAATGGAAACAGAACAATTTCAGTTATGTTATCAAAAAGTTACACACTGTTATTTGCGTGTGTTTGTATTTATACGTCTGTGCTAGACATTATGAACAAACATTTTATACCTTAATATGGTCTCAGTCTTAACCCTTTTCTTCTCTGTACAGAATAAATGCTCTTTCAGTGTGGTAATATTAATCTGATGGTCACCTTCAACTTTCTTCAATCCCTGGAAATAAAAAGAGGAGAAACTCAATATGGCAACTGAAATATATACCGACTACAACTGCGTGAACTTTGTGATACAAAGGAAGTGAACAAAAATATGAAAAATAGCTTATATGTTAATAATTTGGATGAAATATTGTATAATGATGTAAATGTGTAAGTTTCAATTTCAGAAGTTTAGTTCAGAGTTCATTTAGGTGTAAGGACCCTTAAATTCTGAAGAGACAAATAATGAAGAAGATTCAATGGTTTGTAAATAAAATATCTGAATACCACAAAAATCCATAGAAAGAGATGGAATGTTGAAAATCCTAGAAATTAAGGGTCCTATGAGTTTTCAATGCATTCTATGGATTAGCAAGAAATGAAGAGAAAGTCTTGTATGCAGCAAGACACATGGATCTATGCGTAATGTTAATTTACATAAAAAATAAATTAGTAAATGAATAAGAATTACATGACTTTATGCACATGCTGGTGATGTAGTACAAGAAACATATTATTATCAGATGTCTGGATTGCAGACACAGACTACTGCAGTCTTATTACACTAAGGACTGTACAGAGGATGTGTCAGAAGGTTCCATTTCAATTTCTGGAGGGTTTCCATTGTTGTTTTGGTCCTATGGGGACATGCATTGTCTTGAAGGAAGGCTACCCGCTTTTTCCTTCACATCTGTTGTAAGGAGGTCTGAGTAATAAGCTGCACTGACTGTTCTGGCATCTGTCAGAAAGTCTATATGGATAACCCCCTGCCAGTCCCCGAAGAACGTTGCCATCACTTTTCATGCCAAACAGCTCCTCCGCGCTCTCTTGGGTTTGGGAGAACTGGTATGCCGACACTCGTGTGATGACTGCTGGGACTTGGGAATGAAGTAGTGCACCCACGTTTCATCGATGGTCACTATAGACTTCAAAAATGCATCACCTTCATCTTCAAACTGCTGTAGGAGACGACTGGCAGCTTGCATGCGCACCATTTTGTTGACGTCCGTCAAAGTGCATGGTACCCACTGTGCATTCACCTTGCGATAGTGCAGGTGGTATTTTACGATGTCTTCTACACTACCAACACTGATGGACAGCATTGCTCCAAGTTCCTTGATAGTGATGCCCCTATTCTCATGAATAAGCGCGTCTGCACGATCAATGTTTGGCTCGGTGACGGACATTTGCAGCCAACGATCATGCGGTTCATTCTCCATATGCTCTCTGCCCTCTCTGAAGCACTTACATCACTCAAACACACGGGTCCGTGAGAGACACTCTTCCCCATACTGTTGTTGGAGTCTGTGGTGAATTTCAGCGGACGGGACGTTTTCTCCGAGGAATTTGATCGCAATGTGTTGTTCCACGCTCCACGGTACCTTCTGTTCGCTCATCACTCTAGCAACTCCCAGAGGGGACTGAACAGGAGGGAGGGTGGAGGTTGTGGCTTCACTCTTTCAAGGTTGCACAGCTGCTGTGCAGTGCGGGTTGTTTACACACAAATCAGTCCCCGTCATATTTGAACCACCTTGTATATAAATCAATTTTAATCAATTGAATAGAATCAACAGAAACTCTGAGACACAACAATATTTCTCAGAATTACTGGGTTTTTGGATTTTGTCCATTTCCCAGTATTCTAGAAACTAGAAAACACGTTTAGGAAAAAACTGAACCTCTTTCCATCCTCAGCTGTGGGGGGGGGGGAGAAACGTACTCTGTAGGGTCCCTTAGAAAGAGGTAACCTGCTAGAATACCGGATGATGGACAAAGTCCAAAAACCAGTAATTCTGAGTATTATATGACACTGTCAGAACCCTATAAAACCAACAATATTTCTATTCATTTGCAAAAATTATAGGAAAAAAAGTCATTTCAGTATAGTCAGGGGTGGCAAATGGCTCTTATCCAGTACTGACTGACCAGAAAATAGAGCATCAGGCAACAAATAAGCTAAAGGATTACACAGATTGCAGATGATGCTCTCAGTTCAGAATGAAGGGAGACATTCGGTGACATTAACATTCAAGCTTTATATGTCTGTAACTTCTACACCATGATAATGCTGAGATTATATGTTCTTCCTGTTACGGTAATTTATGACACAAGGAGGACCATCATGTTCTCCAATAACCTCATACTTCTGTAGCTATTCTTATTATCCTTTCTTGGCCTGTCCATTTTCGTAGTCACCACACATCAGTGTTACATGGTTTACAAACTGACAAATTTAAAAGATTACAATTGTCCACCCACAAGATAGTCTTTTTGGAGTAAGAGTCTGCAGAGCTTCAAAACCATTCCTGTTGTTCTGAGCATGTCTTTCAAAATAATAGGTATTTCCAAAGCAGCCTCTTTTCAAAACATAAGCTGCAAGGGGTCACGGATAACCAGAATAAGGCTCACACAGTCTAAATGTTTTTATTCCATACTATGATGGTTTAAATGGAAGATACTGTTTCAGAAACAGTCAATCCTTCCACCAGGTGGGTCATTCATCAATAATATCTTATAGAATTTTTAATTTAGATAATTTTGTAGTTTGCAGTTTATTTAACAACACTGTAAGTAACTCAGAGTGTGTAGTGTTAAATGATCAGACAACAGTGAAATAATGAATTGGAAAAATTGTGTGAACAAGCAGTCACAGTGTAATTTAACGTACCATCCATGCTTCTGGCTAGAAGGCCACGGAAAACTATGAAAACTCTACGAGTCCTGGCGGATATAAATCTGATACCTCCATAATACAAGCCAGAGTACTATCTTGAGTCAGACTGTTTAGTGAATTTAGGTGAGTGATGATGGGATAGATTCTGAGTAAATTTCTGTGATCCTTCAGATACACCCTTGGGGGTGTTGTCAGAGAAAACAAAAACCTACAGATGCTTTCAAACCTGTCAAAGGAAATAACAAAACTAAAAGAGGGATTGGCTACCGGCTATTTCATAAGAAGCACAGTCTTAGGATAAGTATGTGTGCAAATACCATGAGCATGAAAACTTCCAAGACAATATACATTTCTTCTACTGTCACAGACTCATGCTCTTCCACCCTTGACCACCAAGTGGAACATATTGGCTATAAATCTCTTTAGTTCCATGCATAGCAACTGATCTCATCGATAATTCTCTGCTCCAGATTCTTTATTTAAAAAATTCCAAACAGTAAAGTGTTCTCTATATTCACTGTTGTACTGTGTCTTCCTACAAAAATTAGTATCAATCACACAGCACTCCCACCACCATTACTATCATCTTCACTGTCAGGTAAAAATATACTGTCTCCCTGACCATGTAAATCATATCTCAGCTTTCATCTGCATCTGGCAAATCCACTAGTTCTTCTATTGATTCTTTCTTTTCTACAGTACATGCAATAACGCTGGGCTTCAGGCCTTTCTTACCACTTAAAGTAATGAACACGTACCGAAATTCCTACTCATCTGCAGAGAAGAATATGAATGAATGAATGTATAAGGGGTGGGCCTTCTTGGCCCTTGCACCGCGACCTATAGTGATCTATTGTGCTTAATTTCTAAATATACATACAGTATATAACATACCAACAGAGCATGGAATCAACAGACCATCTATAATATTAACAAGAACAATCAGTGTCAAAAGAACCATCAGCCAAAAGCATAAATCATGTACTGTGATTTAAACTTGATTAACTCCTGGACACTGCAACTACCAAAGTCAAATCAAAACAATTTTTATGCCCAATGGCAGACAGTGATTTCTGTATTCACTGTATAAAATTAAATCACTTTCTGTAAAACACAGCAGCAATTCAGCTGGCTATCTGGAACACACAAATTTAGAATTCATAGGAATTATTACCATGAAAAGTGGCATGTAACAGTCAAAAAAAGATGGGGTTTGTTATTTACATGCTACAATACCATTTATTACCTTACAAAATAATATAAAAATAACACGTTATCTCGAAGACTAACACAATATAAATCAATAACAATAATGCTGCATCCTCCGGGATGCATTGAAGAATACGAGGAGTTGCACTGTTGTCTAATGGCATAACATCCATACTAAATTTTGTGAAAATCAGTAAAATGGTTGAAAAGTTGAAATGGGAAGAGATGCACATATAACAGGTAATCTCATATGCCCACCTTCTTTCCATCAAAAGGGAAGTAGATTCAAGATATGAAAAATGACAACTTAACCAAAACAACTTTTACGATCAGAACTGGAGGCACAATAGCCCTTACTCTGAAATTCAAACTCACCTGTTTTCTTTACCAAAATGGCAGAGACAATCTAACATATGAATGAAAGAACAACAGTGGATTAATGTCAAATCTATGAGGGACTAACAAATTATTCATATTTTATTTACAGGCAAATCATGTGAGCAATCCACATTACTCTTGCTTTGTCACTTTACTGTGGGAATTTAGCATGCATGCATCCATCTCAGTCAGCAGTGACAATGAACAGCTAAAACATACCTCAATTTCATCCTTCAGTTTATTTTCTTGTTCTCTATCTTTCTGTAACTCCTCTACCATCCTGAGTTCTTTAATCTGTATTTCCTCCAGTGCCTTAGAGACAGATCTAAAATAATCCACAAACAAGAAACATAAAGTAAATAAACAAACAGAAGAGCACTGCATAATATGTATAATTTCAAACAAAAAATTGCAAGTGCGTGTGAATTCAACAGCACACACTATAAATTATACCAGTCAATATATATTTTGCTTCTGGTAATATGAGCTGCAACTTGTACAATTTTACTTCATTATTTCCAGATAAAATCTTGTTTTTTTTCTAGCTACACTTCATTTTATCTGCACTTTCTAAAAGTCCAAGGCCTGCAGGTCCTTGCATGCACACATATGCATTCACACAAATGACACAACCTGAAACTGGTAGGGCATCTAACATGAGCAGGTGGTCATGCAGTCAATGAATAAAGGTTCCTGAATATCATTCAACAACTAAACTGCCAAGTCATCAGAAATGGAAGGAGAGTCAAAATTTCTCCCTCCTTCATTAATACAATCTTGTGTTCCTGTGTTTGACCCATCAAATCCCTAACACTTGCAACAAACCCGATTCTTCCCCTTCAACTTGAGTGTACTGGTGTCAGTACAAGTCTTTCACATGAATAATATCTATTTTTAATTTCTGACAAGAAATTTGTAATGTCACTTTCCCTTTCATCCTCCATAACAACTGTTTTGTTATGATAACTTACAAGGTACTTCCATATCTTGTTAAGGTTGTATGCGCATATCTGCCAATGCAAAAATGAATTAATGAAAGAAGTAAAATTACTTTATATACAGGGCTATCCATAAGTCCGTGAAACATTTTAAAAATTTACAATAAATAAACTATGCAACAGATACCAAATTTTCTTACACTGAAAAAGAGATAAACTCACAAAGTTTTTTCTACATAGTTCACAGATGCTCAATGTGTCCACCTTTGCTGATACAGCAGACATCTATGTAATAATCCATTTCGTCCCACACCTGGGACAGCATATCCCAGTTGACCAGAGTCACAGCAGTGGTGATAGGTTGTGAAGATCCCTGAGATTAGCAGGCAACGGAGGTACAAAAAAAAAACTTGCAGAGATTCCTTCTCTATCGGCGTAAGAATTACCATGCTCCGATGCATTGTTTATTTGTTGTGAATTTTTAAAATGTTTCACGGACTTATAACGCTGTATAATATATCAAACATAAATATAAATAATCAATTGAGAAAATTTAAAGTTTGTTTCATCTATCCTGAAATCTCAATTTGGACTGTAATGTATAAAGTGGGAAGAATCATACTTGTTCACTCTTAAATACATTTCAACTGATTGACTAAAAGAGCACAATTCAGCATATAGGAAAATCCCCAAAGAATAATCAACCAAAATTAATACAAATCATGCACATAAAGAACATACTCTAGCTCATTTTGTAGCCATGCATCACGTTCTTCTTTAGTGTCAAATTGCTCATGTCGACCTAGCCTGTCATATATTTCATTACGCTTCCATTCCAACTCTGAGAGCCTGCAACAAACAAATACATTTTATTTCATGAGGTGGTAATTATCAGTTGTGATTATTTCTGGACACCCATAAACACAACTTTCAAATCTATACCCTCTTACTTTCACTCAGTATGAGATTGGTTTAAAGAAGGTCTACAAAACAAGTTATTAATTATGAAATATTCTCATAATTACATAATTAGCCCTTTTCTGCACTAAATTCAGTCAAATTAAATATTCTCACCACAATTTATGTGAAACATAAGCATCATGCCGAATCAAATTTTAATGGTGCACCAAAAGGTTAAACCATAAAATAGCAAATAATACATCTTGAGATATCCACAGATTTAAAAGAAAAAAATAATTTTATGGATATATTAACTTCTGATATGAACACAGGACTTAGTTGGCCTTTATCGGCCACCATTTAAATTTCAGATGCGCCAGTTCCCTGCTTGATTTATTGGTGCTTAAATGTCAAAGAGAGTTGTGTTTCTCAAAATAAACTGTACTTATAAACAGGATGGCTTTTAGTTAAAGACAAGATGATGGATAATGTCCAAAAACATAATATCTGTACAGAATTCAGTTAACTAATACAAATTACTTCAGACATCTGTGAATCCTCCTTTTTGTTTTAAACAAATATTTTAATTATTTTCTGCCTTTACTTAAAAATTAACAAAAAAAAAACCTTCCTGATTTCTGCTGATGTGAAATTCAGGTACACTGACAACGTAAAGTCAGGGGATAAACTCCGCAGCCTGTAGTCTGCAAGCAAACTATACTGATGGAGTGACTGCTGCTTGTCGGTGAAGTTAGTGCCAATTTTTGCAGTCAGAGGGTGTCATGTGGTCAGCGCAATGGATCCCAACGGCCGTTAATCTCAGTTTTCTAGACTGGATAAGTCAGGGGATATCTGAACCTAAATAAAAAAATTGACAGACAGACAGTCCTTCCCCTAATATACCCACTCAGACTGGCAGAAAACTCAAAAGCTTCTACTTGACAAACATCCAAAAGTCATCCAATTTTTCAATGCTTTACAAAGGAAAGCAATGTATCTCCAGAATTTTTATTGACAATCTGGAGTGATACAGTAAAGAAACTACATTACTATGATTATATCACATTTTTCTCACATCTGGATGGACCAGCAGGTCAAGTTTGAAAATCCAGTATGCTTACAGCATACCAACACTTACTTAAAAACAAGAATAGTAAGAGATTAAGACACCCACATTTTTGTACACTCCTCTTCTTTCTTCTTATATTCTTTATACTTCGGTTTGAGATCCAGCAGTTCTTTCTCATTCTGGGCCATCCTCTTTTCCAAAGTTTTAAGTTCATCTTGTGTTCGCACCTACAAAGACAGAACTGAACAGTGCAACACATATGGCTACTGTTTTAACCCCTTTGAAGTCTGCATGCATTCTAAGTAATACACAACAATTCAGCTCATACCTGACATGACACAATATTACAAAGACCAGTCAGTTAATGCTATTTGGGGAAACAGTCACTGTTTATTGTGAGAACCATACGAAACACATAAATACACTTTGTGGGCAGAATTCGGAGTTTTAGTAAGTTACAGCAGGTGGTATATATAGTAACTACTAAGCTCTATAGGGTTAAATACCAATAACTGGACGACACTAAATGTGGGATTAAATAACAAAAACTCACCTTTTAATAAAATCAGGATTATGGAAATACTACATAATACCCATAATATATTTGCAGTCATATTCATCAAACAATGGAACCAGAGACAGTAACAAGGACATGAACCAAACTGGTTCCAGATTTTAACAAAGTTTTTTAAATCACACACAGGTTACACTACTAGGGATTTTATTAGCTAGTTAACATAAATGACTCATGCAACACACCTTCTGTTCACTGGCTGCTTCGTGCTCGTCAGTCAGTGTGTTTTTCTTCAGCTTGGTTTCATCAATATGACTCTGCATGTCGTGCTCTTCTATTCTCAGCTTGCTCTGACAATCTCTCAGTGCTCCCAAACGCTTTTCAACGTCCTCTAGCAATTTACTGGACTTCATTATTTCCTCCTGAACCTTCTGCTGAACAGCTCTGCATTCTCTTTGGCTCTTCAAACCAGGCGAATAAAATTCTTCCATCTAAATCATATTGCCAGATACAGATACATAAAATTTTATTCTAAATTTCAGAAGTTTCAGGTAATATTATGGTACGTAATGGACTGCATATTTTTGGGTTGATAACTGAATAGAGAGCAATGGTAGCATAATTGGTAGAAGAAAACAAAATACTCAGGGGAAAATAATATCAATGCCAATATGTTCTGCCCCTTTCAGGTGCAGCTGCAAGAATTTCAAAAAGCATCTACTAGCTTAATTATGTCTGTCTTCCTGCATGAAACAATCAGCTCCCACTTGGTGGATTTTAATGAGTCTATTGATGAGTTTTACTGAAATATGTCAAAAAAAATTAATGGACACTTTATATAAACACCCAAATGAATATGAGTATTGTTCAATTGTTCAATTTATTTATGTTATGTAAATCCAGATATAGGTAGACACCATAGGATATGGAACAAGAAAAATACAATATAAATACAATGACATCTACACAATAACAGTCTACTTGAAAAATTAATAAGATTACGAATTACATAAATAGAAGTTAACTGTGCTTACGCATCACAATTTGAGCCTGTTAACAGAAACAATGTCGATGAGTACATCACTAATAAGTAATAAGATTATAAATTATGTAGATACAAGTTAATTATACTTGTGCATCACAATTTGAGCCTGTTGTCAAAAACGTCAATGAGTACATTGTTAACAGTAAAGTAAAAGCAAGCAAGAAATCTCCTAATTTGATTTGTCTCATTCTGGTCCGTCACACTATTAATTACAAAGTGGATAATTTTTAGTCCAGTGTGACATACAAGTTCACAACACTTCAGTCTTTATTTTCCTTACATGTTTCGATTCAAAAGAATCATCCTCAGAGGCGCACCACTACGATCAGGAAACACTGTCACATAAGATGTTCTAACAATATGCACTTAAGCTATGAATAATGCTCACTATATAAATCTTGTTAAAACATCTTATGTAACAGTGTTTCCTGATCGTAGTGGTTCGCCTCTGAGGATGATTCTTTTGAATCGAAACATGTAAGGTGAATAACGACTGAAGTGCTGTGAATTTGTATGTCACACTGGACTGAAAATTATCCACTTTGCAAGAAATCTCCATTCATACATTCATACGCAATCCATAGATCCCCATAAGGGAGACCTGAATACAGTAAAATACAGTAAAAAATGGCAAGCGGAACAACAATAACATATATAAAATATTCTTCCAATAAGTATAATTTAATTCTGAGGGTATCTCACTCTGTTCCCCCTCCAATAA
Organism: Cryptotermes secundus; assembly: GCF_002891405.2. NCBI lineage: Eukaryota > Metazoa > Arthropoda > Insecta > Blattodea > Kalotermitidae > Cryptotermes > Cryptotermes secundus. The sequence continues at coordinate 601,913 of NW_019721006.1, read as the reverse complement.
TGTGAGCACAATGAGGTTACAATAGGAGTCAAGATATGGCCAGTCAGTTCCTTAATTTCAGAGATAAAATTCCTGAACACACCTCAAATGTTCCATCCTACCTACGTTTCCTATCTTATTTATTTGTTCATTGATTATTTTGCCACAGGCTCCACTGTCTATAAATTATTCACAATTTGTGTTTTACTGGCAATGTAATTCTTAAATATTTGTGTCTTAACTTTAACATTTTCACGTGATTTATGCATGATATGTGTGTTATAAAATACTGTTATATAAAGAATACCTGACCACTACAACACAATTTAAATTTTAACCACATTCTAGCCAGAAGTCTTCATCAAATTCCAGCTGCACTCAAAATATTCATCAGGCTATACTGCTAATTACACCACACAGAAAGCAATAAAAACCTTTCTATTATAAGATGCAAGAAGTGTTCAAAACTTAAGGAGAGGGCATTGCTAGCACCTCCTGTGAAAATGGTAAATCATTAAATTCAAATTTACAGTGGATATATCCTCCATGAAGAGGCTACTCAACTAGAATACAAAGAAGATACTATCCATGAGGAGTCTGCAGAAACCCAGGGGAACGAAACAGAGGAAACTGCAGCAGACCCATCTCTTAACTGTGCAGTGCTATTTGAAAGAGATCAACAGCAGGAAGTTCGTATGTCAACCAGACAAAGGAGGCCCCCAGTAAAGCTAAGTAAAGATTTTTTATAGATAAGCATAGTGTGGG
>NW_019721006.1:574211-597902 GCF_002891405.2 Cryptotermes secundus | reverse complement strand
GTGGTGATGATGATGATGATGATGATGATGATACAGAACTCCAAACAGTAATATTAATATATTTATTGAAACCATAGACACAATAATTAGTAATTTAATAAACAAAGGGAAGAGCATCATTATTGTAGGTGATCTCAACATAGGTTTCCTAGGAAGAAGAGTAAATCTACAACTACAGACAATGTTAAATTCATACGGCTTGCAAGCAATAGTTGATGTCCCAACAAGAATATGACCTAGAAGTCAAACAGCATTAGATCAAATAATACTGAATAAGGGCTTATGGGATACAATCTTAAGGTGATTGAAACAGGATTTTCTGACCATAAAGCACAGATACTACAAATACAGATGCAGTATAAGAATAAAAAGGGGCAAGTTAGATTAAAGGAAGAATTCAGAATGTACAATACCTAAACTATCTACTAGAAAAAGAGACTTGGGACCTTGTTTTTAAGCAAAATTCAGTGAATGAGGCATACAATTAATTTTTAGGTACTTTACAGTATTATGATATAGCTATTCCTAAAAAACAGGTAAAAACTAAACAGCAGGAAAATAAATGGGTTACGTCAGGAAGAAGGGTATCGGGGAATGGACTCAGGTTTCTTAATAGTCTAATGAAAGAAGGAAATATGCCAGAAGAATTTAAAGAATACTATTGTCATCACAAAAAAAATATACAACGAAGGTAACAGTGAAGCAAAAAATTAACTAATAACGTGCGAATAAGAGCATCAGGGAATAAATCGAAAGCCATGTGGGACCTAGTTAAGGAGGAACTAGGTAAACAGAAAAAAGCAACGAAGAATATTGAAATAAGCGAGAATGCAGTAAATATACAAGATCCAAAAGCTACAGCCAATGTCTTTAATGAATACTATACCAGTACTGCCCAAAAGGTATTGAGTGGCAATCCATTATCCAAAACCAACATACATACACCTACATACTAGTGAAGACAGCACGACACAAGCAAGGGGCATATTACAGATTGAAGAAGTAGCAAAACAACAGGCTAATGAAACAGAAAAAGAAGCTGCTGAATATCACATAGCTTTAAACAAGTGGACAACACCCTTATGTGGTGGAACAGGATTTTAAGAACGATTTTCATAGATTTTAAGCACTTATTTATGTTAGTTTAAGTGGACTGCAATCCGCATCAAAACAGTGTAGCAGTTTGGGCACATTGAAACATCTGAAGATGGTCGAAACATGTTGTGTTAAGTGTTAAATTGTGAATATTTTAATAAGTGTTGCATTATTGACAGAATGTAATACACGGACATTTAATTAGGTAGAATCTCCATTTAATGTTCCTTGATTTGAGGTTATCCTCACTTGCTGTTCAGTTTCAATGACATCAACTCAACAATCTGAATGTTAACTTTCCTTTACCTAAGATTTTTTCAATTCACTGCTCCCCAAAGAAACTACAAATCTGGGGATTCACTATAATTTCTTCTCATTCATTATGTGGTTAATTAAAATATTTGTAAACTTACAGACTCAAGTTCCTCCATTGTAGCCTTCAATTGAGATTCATACAAGCAATATTCGAGGGCACGGCGTGATTTATCAAGACTAGTGAATGCTTCTAGATCTTTCTTCTCCTGAACTAATACTTCAAGCCTCTTTGACAAGGCTTGCATCAAATTCTTTGCTCTTTCCAGCTTTTGCTTGATCTCTTTAATGAAATAATAATCACATAAGGACACAGAATAACAGTGGGTCTCACAGTGTTATATGAATACCACTAATAAAGTTATCTTAATTGAGCCATGTTGATGGAACATTTTCAATAACGAATAAAACACCTGTAAGATTTGAGGCTTTCATGGCGGTGACTATGAAGAAAGCAGTCTTCTGGGATTTGGCACCGTGCATAAGTGGTGTTAACCGACGTTTCGGAGGAACGTATCGCCTCCATCTTCAGGGTAGAAGAAAAAGTATAAGAAATCTGCAAGTGACAAGACCGTGAGAACGGTAAGCTTTTACCGTTCTCACGGTCTTGTTGCTTGCAGATTTCTTATACTTTTTCTTCTACCCTGAAGATGGAGGCGATACGTTCCTCCGAAACGTCGGTTAAGACCACTTATACACGGTGCCAAATCCCAGAAGACTGCTTTCTTCGAATAAAACACCTGTTTCGTGTAAAACTGATTCCAGACATACTGGTGGGTCCTTATTTTCAATATTTCTGAACATGTCTGGCTGAACTAGGTACTATAAGCACAGATTTATTAATTTCTTTACTCCAGTATAGCCAAGGTGAGGGTAAGAGGTGAAACTCCTTTTGAATACTGATGCCATAATAATATGCTATCCAGTACAGCCTAATGTTAATCCCAGGAATGAGAGCAGATGAATACAAAGTTGAAATGTACAATTAAACTGATACATACGATGGGGTACCCAAAAGAAACCGAACTAATTTTTTTGTGGGCAGAGCTTTTGTAGTACCGCGTTTTGCCTCTATGAGCGCATAGAGCTAACATTCCTGAGTCGATAAGCCGACTACCGTTGCTTCAGAAGGTAAGGACTAGTTTCGGCAGAGTTTATAGTGACAACTGTTTTGTGTGATCGTCGTTTTTGCAATGGCTGATTTTTGTGAACAGCGTGCGGCAGTGAAATTCTGCTTTTTGCTCAGGAAAAGTGGAACAGAAACTCTTGAAATGTTAAAAACGGCGTACAAGGACGATGCTATGGGGGAAAACTCAAGTGTTTGAGTGGTTTTCCCGTTTCAAAAATGGTGAAATGTCAATTGATGACAAACCTCGTTCTGGTCGTCCTTCCACGGCCCGAACACATGGAAATGTTGAAAAAATTCGTGAAATCATCAAGATCGACAACAGACCATTGAAGAAATTGTGGAGCTGTCAGCAGTGACTTGGAGCTCAGCGGCCAGATTTGTGGCAGTTGGGTGACTGGTTTTTCCATCATGATGATCNAAATGATCAAAACTTTTTTTTCTTTCCTTAAAGGAAAAGAGACATGAAAGGAAAGCGTTTTGCTGATGTTGCTGAGGTGAAGGAAAAAACGACGGAGGCGCTGTCAAGCATCTCAAAAGATGAATTTAGACAATGTTTTGAAAAATGGAATAAAAGACTAGACAAGTGTATTAGCGTAAGTGGAGAGTACTTTGAAGGGGATTGAAAGTCTGTGCTTAAAATTTGAATAAGTTAAAAAAAAAATAAGTTCGGTTTCTTTTGGGTACCCCCTCGCATTTGGAGCACTTTACATTGTCTCACTTGTGGTAAAAGAAAATAATATTTTTTAAGCTTCTTCTGCTTCGCTCATCACATAAAAGTGTGAAATCTGCTCTGTTAGTTACATTAAAATGAGATAAGCTCTGTCACTGTGATAATATTCTGTTATATACAGGTGTCCAGTGACTTCAGTTATAACTTCCGGAGATGTTTCATAACGTAATTTCGAGTGAAAAATGTTACACCAACATTTGTCCTATTGTCAGGAGCTTCAGAGCTATGGTTATTTGAAATGCAGTGTATGTTCATAGCAGGCATGAATGTGTTTATTCTGTATTTTTGCAAAATGAACCTCTTGGAGAAGGCTCCTTTGCAAACATAACTGCAGATGTACTACCAGCACAATGGAGCACCCAGGAATTTCAGAAGGAACACTGTGTGGTTCCTGAAAGAACAGTTCCCTGGCTGATGGATCAGCGTGGCAGTATGCTGAAGTGGCCACTGCATGCACTGAATCTCAGCCCCTTAGATTACCACATATGGAGTAACATGAAAAATGCAGCATATGAATGCAAGTCGGACACAATACATGAACTACTTAAGCAGATTTCTGACGGCACAAGACATGGTAATAACAGTGCAACTTCATAAGGTTACACATTCTTGAGTAAAATGAACCAGGCTGTGCATCCAAGCTGATAGCAGACAATTCTAACAATTAATTTAAGCTACAAAAACTTTACAATGTAATAATTTTATCATTTTTCCTACAAGAATGTTTTTCGCCTAAAAATCTTCTCCAAATGAAGCTACATTTCACATATCAATAGCTCTGAAACCACGGAGAATATAACTTATATCGGTACGACATTTTTTACTCAGAATGACCTCCTTAAGTTATGATGTATGATGATGGGACACCCTGTACACACTCACCTTCCAAAACAGATTTTGTTTTTTGAATTTCATCTTCATGCACCTGTGTTCCTGCCACCTCAAGCAACACACTGAGTCTATATGAATCTGGCGCTGTAGCCAACTGGTTTACCTACACAGAAAGTTTTTTGTTATTGTGTATAGATTCTAAACCCAATTGTTTTGCTACACATTTTTAAAGAGGCAATACAGAATGTTAAATAAGTGGTATGAAGTTTAGTGTTGAGGCCCTGTCAAATCCATTCTTAAATTAAGGAAAATATGAAACATGTCCAAACAGTCAATCTGAGATTTTATCAGAAATGCTGCATTCAACCACAAAAATCTTTTAATGATAACTTACTGATCTTGCTGCTGGTTACAAAACAGCGAGAAAAATATGTTTCAAACAGAAGAAAGCAACCCTTCTGGGGTGGCAGGCCCATACAAATAGCAATAAAATAATACAACAGAAAGTTGCAACAGGGTGAAAAGATATGCAGTATACTGTAAATAATCATTTAAATCATTATTGGAAGCCATGACCAATATCTAAGCAGTTTTATATTCCTGCAGTTAATGTACATAGCAAATAATCTGCACACAGTAAAGAGTTTACTGTAGTGGAAAAGACCACTGAAATTTGACAAGGAATCATTTCTTTTACACTTTCATCATTCACCCCTTTCTTAATAATCTTTATCCCTTTTATACCTTTATCCTTTTATTTAATTTCTCTGTTAAAACAGTGAATTAAGTAATATCTTTATCTTTCAAAAGGTGAGTTCTGGACAAACAGTTCACCTGTGTACATGAAAAAAACTATTGGTGAGAATGACATAACATACACACACAGTCAGATAAGACATCTGTGAAACTAGATGTCCATTATGCCATTTGAGACCACTCCATAGGAATACTTTTTAATTTCCTACAACCAGTAATAACAACATGTTGCATACAGGAACTTGCTGCATGAGAGCAACACTTGCACTCTATATTCTGTGGGAGGCCTGTTTCACGTGGTATCTGACACATGTTAGTCGATGGATTAACATGTACACCAGCCAACAATTCCTCTTAATTCCACACACTGCATCTGCCATGGCCAATGTGTGCAAGTGGCATCAAGGCACCTCTTTCCTTCAGACTGCAGTGTATTGCAGCAAACAAATGTATACTGATGTAAGTTTTGAGGTTTTCACGGCGATGACTATGAAGAAAGTCGTCTTCTGGGTTTTGGCGCCAAAACCCAGAAGACGACTTTCTTCAAATGTATATTGATTTCCCATTAATCTGGATATCAATTTTGTAATCAGAGATGTCTATTTCATAAAAATGAAATGGTCCATTCCCTGGCTTGATGCAGAAAATCACATTTTTCCTCCTTCCTTCTACTTTTTTCTTCCTCCACCTTCTTCCCTCCCCCCACTACAAGGGCCTGTCTCATGAAACTGACATGACGTTCATTAGCCCAGAATCAAACATTTTGCTTCTTCAGAATCCCATGAACATGCAGTGTCTGCATATCTTAAACAAACAGCAAAATGCATCCTCTATTCTTTGTCACATCTGCCAAGTTTGTGCCTCAAAGCGATCTTGTAAGAAGTGTGCATACCTGTGCACAAAATTTGCTGAATTAAATTCTGTGAAATTCCCAACTCTACCACAGTTCTTGTTGATCTGCACATGTACAACTGCCTTGCCTCCCCCAGAATTTATTTGTTTTTTGAAGCACAGATACTTGGACCATGAGGACATTTTTGCTCCAATATTCAACCCGCATTACTAAGATCTAAATGTTCATGACAATGATATATCAGTATAACTATTAACTTTCAGGATATTATCCATCATCCTACTTTTGTTCAAGACAAGGTTTCAGATGAGGTCATTGGGTTCTTTTCAATTGACCTAATTCTCCCAGCCGCACTATGGACCTGGGGTTGACTCAGCCTCTAACAGAAATGAGTACCATGATTTAATTAAATAATTTTCCTGGGGAGTAAAGCATGGCCGGCGTGTAAGGCTGACAACCTTACCTCCATCTTTGAGCTGATTGTCTAGAAAATGTGGGACCCTCAACGTCTCACAACCCTATGGGCCTTCACGGCCTGTTACAGGGATAGCTTTACTTTACTTTTTTTTTACAAGGTTTCAGAAACTTGACTCTTCCTCCACCTGCAACAGGATGATGGACAATGTCCAAAAAGTCAATAATATATTCAACCCTCATCCTCTAACTGCTCCATACTGTTTACTTTTGAAAAGTTCACCATGTACCAATATATGCATAAAAATATTTTTGTGTTAAAATGTCACTTTCTGTTCCTGCCACAACAATAAATAATAATAAAAAAGAATGACTATTGCTTTCTTATCAACTGCAAATCTCCCACTCTCTAACTACATTGCTACAGATGTGTCACTATTAACACAGCATTCTGCCATCACCTATGATAAATTCCATGAACTACTGTATTCACTGGCAATGTTTTAAATTTGTCCCTAACATAGCATCATTTTAACAACTAGCGTAAATGGATAACTATTTCAAGCACCACCCTGTAAATTATGTATGGAAGTTTAAGAGAACACTGTTCTTTTTTTTTTTTGGTGGGTGGGCTTTACATAGTGTTAGTGGTATTTAGACGCTAATTATGATGCTTTAACTTTAACTAATGACAGAATGAGTTCTCGGAACTTGACACAAATACTAATTGTACAGTAAAGGGCGGGCAAACCAAGGAAAAGAAGAGGTCAGGTGATATTTCCGTAAGAGTGGCAATCATTAAAAAGAAATTTTGCCTTGCAATTTTATTCCTGATGTTTTCAATTAGGTTTTCTGTGTCACATATACAACATGACCATAAACCAATATATGAAATAAACACAAAAGGAATTATAAAGACTAAAAACTTAAATGGGGAACACCACTTAACAAAAGTTCTGTACTGAAAAGGTAATTAATATGACTCCCTTTAATTTTGCTATATATATTTGAATGTACTTTCTCACTTACCTTTCCTTGTTTTACAATGTGATATGTATTACAAGAACAGAATCCAGCTGATACTAACACATCCACCATTTCCTTACATGAAGTTACCTTCTTGTTGATGTAGAATTGATCATGATTAAGTCCAACTCTCCGACAGAAGGAAACTACATCTGAGGAAATCTGAAAAAATGTTGAAATAAATATTACATTTAAGCATCCTGTTGCACTCTATACGATATGATATAAACTCTGTCCTAAGTGCAACAGTATATTGTAGGTCTTTCGTAAAGATAAGCAGCGGCACACACACACAGGGAAAAATGTTGAAATAAATATTACATTTAAGCATCCTGTTGCACTCTATACGATATGATATAAACTCTGTCCTAAGTGCAACAGTATATTGTAGGTCTTTCGTAAAGATAAGCAGCGGCACACACACAGGGAGCCTACACAGAATAACACCTGTACAGTGCTGAAAACAAGAAGTAGCCGCTACAGCACTATAGACGTGGGCGAGTAACCCTGAGAATTTTAAATTTTAAATTTAAAATTTGGGAAAACATTTTAAAAGAATTTTTAAAATTGGAACTGAAGGTTTTAAAAGTGCCAGTTCATGAAGGTCAAAATTGACGTGTGTGGGTGGCAAAGATGAGGTACGAATCAGACAAATATCAGCGAAGTAGATCCTGTTAGCAGCGACGAAGGGAACAATTGGGAAGACCTGTATGTTTTTAATTTTAAACTGGGTGCAGTGTAACAGCTACGTGAGTGTATACACCTGATGATGGCCGTTTGCGGCCGAAACATGTAGTGTAGAAGAAAGCAAGATGAAAGACCTACAATATATTGTTATACTTGGGACGGAGTTTCTATCATATATCGTTGAAATAAATGCTTACTTTTTAATTTATTTATCATTCATTGCATGAAAGAAAAAAGGTGGAAAATCTTATAATGGCATCCTGTTGCATTTTATTCTGAAATATCCCTTGCCACAGATTAAAATATTTAGTGGGAAAAAGAGTAACATGTAAAGGTTATACAAAGTACAGTCTTTACAATGCTATTCCTCCTTCCACTACATGTTCCAGTCCATAACATGGGTCACCATTGGGTGGCCTTGTAAGTGAAGCATCCCGAAATTTTACCCATTCACAGTGTTCTTTACTCTCACAAAGGGTGGTGGCTCCCAGAGCCATCAGACAGTAAAATATGGCCATGAGTCTGTTGGGACTCAGAAACAAGAATCACTGATGGTGAGAGCCAGCAGCAATTTAGCAGGCAGGAAAAAACAATCCCGCAACTATGGAAAAGGTTTCGTTCCTACGTACTATGCCTACTGTCTCGACTGGGCTCCATTTCCTTACACCCTCTTGTGGGTATGAGCGACAACCTTGTTTGTAATCTGCCTATATAAATAAACCAATTCCTAGCCCTGCACATTTCAGTACTGATGATGGAGGGAGCATGTTCCTCTGAAATGCTGGTATAAGTCCATGAGACTATATGGTGTTACAACCCAGCAGACCACCACCTGACTAATCACCGTTGTGAAAATCTTGAAACTCGTAAAGTTCACATATTCAGATTCTTTGTCTCCTCTGATTATGGATATATCAACTTTCACAAAGAATCCTTTATGAGGGTAAACATGCATTGCAATTCAGTGAAATTTTGTGATACTGCATGAGATAATTGGTAGTGGTTGAAATATGAGTGGAAAATGGAATATCATTTGTACTATCATGTGTATGAGTGACTACAGATGGAGTATGGATTGGTAATTAGATTTAGTGACCACTTATAGATGGTAACTACAAGTCACTATAGTGCTATCACTAATTCAGTAACTTTGCAGTTCACTACAGCATGTACTAAGTCTTCTCAGTCTGCTGTGTCTTCACCAGTCATTGCCTGGTAATGGCTTTCAATGGTGGACATTCTCCTTCCTTTGGGTTCCTAGAGTGTCCCCGTGCCTCAGCTACCAGCTTCTAACTGCAACAGCTCACAAGGACTGAACTGCAGCAGTCATCTAATTCACTCACTCACTCACTCACTCACCAACCCACTCGCTTTACTGCACTGCACCAACTGAACTGAACTTGGTCGGTCACATGACACAGCTTCAGAGCGGACCACCTAGAAAACACTGCTTCCAACAGTACTTCCATTGTTGTGGGTGGGCCGCTGCCTAGCAACGAACGTAATCTTGTTTCTTTTGTGGTCAGTGCCTAACAACAAGTCTATATGCCACAGCATTTTGTATATAAGAGTTTATACATAATCATCAGCATAAAATGTTCTAAACAATACTTAGGGACACAACAGCTTTCAAAACCATTATATAATTACAGCTGGAACCTTGCATCTCTGTGAACTGTTATAAGTTATGAAAATGAATTAGCAATACCTATCAGTCAAACTCTCTTGCCTCTTGGTTATGGGTGTGTATAAAGCTGACCCTATTAACAGTGTGTTGGAAGAGAAGTATACATATTGTGGGTGGTAAGTGGGCAAAAAAACCACGTAAAGCATTGAGGAAGAATGACTTGCATGATATATTATGGGACCATAAAGTCAAGTTTATATGATGTAAACAATCTTTATTATTATTCACTTGCAATTTGTGCTAAGAAAGACATAAAACCGCTGACAATTATGTTTATTCATAAACATCATCAAAATGTAACACCACCTAAATGGCATGCACTCGTGCATAAAACAGATACTGAAATTCATGTGAAAGAAATGTATACTATGAAAGAGACTTATTTGCCTAGCACAAGATGAATTCTGATTTTATAATGCTAAAAGAAAAGTATTATTACTTTATTCTACTATATTGTTAACGAATATTTTTTACTACAATATTCTCATACTGAAGCCATGATTTAATGCTCTCTAATACTGTCTGCATATAACATAGCAAGCCCAACTTGGGCAGAAAAAAGGAGCAGTTTGTCAGGTTTTCATTTCAACTTCAGATATCATAAGAGTACAGTCACAAGCTTGCAGTGTAAAGAAGACATAAAACTGGCAACATGTGACCGATGGAAAATTCTGCTCGTACTTTGAGGCAGTAAGTTCAGGCATGAATGCCATTCAATGCTGTTTTGAGGGAGGCAGCACTCAGCACTGATTAGGGAAATCATTAAATTGCGGCCAAATTGTAAATACCAAAACTATCACTCACAGTACCAACTATAAATAAACAAAGGTTGCTCAACTTTAAGCCATAATTAAAATTTGTCTTACCGGCAACTGTTTGTCTGTGTTGTCAAAGATGATCTCTACTGAAGCAACAACAACACGGGGTGCTGAACCATAAAACAATAGATTCTGCCGTACATCTTTTTTCAAATGTGAGAACTCATCACTCAGCACAAACTGTATTGCTGCAAAGAGGAAACAGAAAAAAATTCATAATATAAGACTGACATGAAACTGCAACAGTACCTTCATTTATGAACTGCTTCGTTACAAGAAATTAACTGTATCATGGAAACAAATACATCCTGGAGAAAAACTATATTCACACATGTACAAATACACATGGGTACACACACATCCACAAACACTGTAGTTCAGTAAATGTATAACAAGTTTCCTCTGTGTTGAATGGGAATGAATGAATGAATGAAGGATGGAAGGAGCCTTCAAAAGTAATCTCTGACCAAATATTGTGGTCACACAGTCATGATTCCTACTCATTTGAGAGATCATGGATTCAAACATGAAATAAAAGAAAAAGAACGAACATATCAACTATTTTTTCCACAGTCCTTCAAATTAGGTCACAATCCTTCCTTTTACACCATTATCAATTCATTATTCATTGATAATCCTACCGTTCAATGCTATATACTCTGAGCTAATAACATCATCATCAATAAAGCAGAAAAGAAAAAGACATTGAATCACCCCGTTAAGTCCTTGCTCGAATATCAGCCATTTCAATGTTCGCATAAGTCCTAGGTTCTGTGGCTTGCTCTTCCTTTTTGGACTTAGTCACCCAAAACTGTCTACTCTGCATCTTGTCAGGCCATTGAATGAATAAGGAGATGAGAAAAAAATATTCATATACAACTGGTCCTCACACCCTTCCACTCTTCTGCTGAGGCCTTTCATTGTGACATGGCTGCTTGTAGTTATTTTTCTTATTATCATTACTCTTGTTGAAAATAAGTAAAAGCCATAGTTCTGTTTACTCTTCTCCATTTCCTTTTCCAATATTAGCTCTCTTTTGCCCTCTGAGTATCACACTGTCACTTTCTAGAAATATTTCAGTTTCCTCACTCCAGGACTTGGCTGATGCCAAGTTTGGGATTGCCTGGACATTCACTGAGAAAGATACATGATTCTCTAAAGGTCTGCAACAATGATTGATTCATTACATCAATATTACATTAGGCAATGTCTACAGAGTGAGATACACCTTACATATTACATTTCTGGAGTTCCCTCTATTCCTGTCTTAAGATGATTAGTTGTGATTATGCTGATATTATGGTCTTCTGGGTTATGATGGCATGCAGTCTCATAGGAGGCTACTGTTTTGAAGCCTCCATCTTCTGCCTTGAAGATGAAGGTAATTTGTTCCTTCCAAATATTCATATCCTTCTACCAGCCAACAGGGTGACATAACCAAGCATGAACATTCAATTCAGTGAAAACCTCAAATCTTTAATTTTGTTATTACTTTCCATATTACGAATTATGAATAATAAATATTAGTGGCAGCAGTTGACTCAAACCTGGACTTTCTGAATATTATGCTGGTGGCTCTCACATACAGAAAGATACAGTTCTGTCTCACTGCGAACCACATCTGAACAGCAGAAGACAAATTAGAAATACTCATAGGCACATTAATAATAATGATGTGGACAATCATATTCATTTCATCAATCAAGCGTTTGACAACCCTTTCCCTAATATTGAATGTAAATATACTACAATAAAAGAAATAGAACAAATTATAAAATCTCTTAAAACAAAAACTCATATAGTTATGATGAAATATCTACAAAAATTTTGAAACTAAGTGCCCCTGTCATATGTTCTCCACTAAATTATATATGCAATAAAATGCTATTTCAGGGTGTATTCCTGGATAGATTAAAATATGCAATCATAAAACCACTACATAAGAATGGTGACAGATGTGATACGTCTAATTATAGACCTGTATCACTCTTAACATCATTCTCTGAGATATTTGAAATAGTTATGCAGACAAGGATTCTAATACATCTTACTAAGTATAAAGGAACAATATGACTTCAGAACAGGATTAAAGACAGATGATGCAATCTATAAAGTAACAACTGAGATTCTAAATTCGATGAACAGCAAACTATTAGTGGGAGGGATCTTCTGTGACTTGGAGAAAGCATTTGATTGTGTTGATCATGGGATTTTGTTATCTAAATTGAAATTTTATGAAATGGTAGGAATCTTGCATTGTATCAATTACCTGGATAATAGATATCTAAGAACACTGATTCCTAATGACAGTGACAATAAAGTTTCAAGTTGAAACAAAATTAATCATGGAGTCCTGTAGGGGAGTGTTCTGGGACCTCTACTTATTTAAGAAACTACATATTTTGCCTCTAACAACTCAATATTTATTGTCCTTACTGATGTTTGTAGTTCAACATAAAGACCTTTTTATAACAAGCATTAAAAGTCACAACCTAGAAATTAGGCGAAGTAATAATTTATATATTCCACAGGCAAACTTATCCATTTATCAAAAAGGAGCTTATTATTCGGGGATAAAAATCTTTAACCAATTACCCTCTCATATTAAGAATGTTAATGGTAACATAATTAAATTCAAAACCACTTTAAAAAGTTTTTATACACGAATTCATTCTACTCATTAGAAGAGTATTTTGATCAATAATGAGAGCAGTTGTAATAAACATATCTGATGGTAAATTTTATGGCTCACTTGTGTATTATATTTGTAATTTATGATTTTCTGTTCATTGTAAACTCATTCTATAATGTCTGTTTTGTTATTATTATGAGTTCTACCTGTGCATTACCAATTAATCTTATTTTCTGTAATCTGAGGGATTTTTTTACTATTTGTAACTCATAATTATTTGTTTATCGTGGATTTCTTATTTAATATGACTGTTCTCAAATGACATGTTTTGACTTTTTATTTATTTAATCTAAGGTATTAACTATTCATATTTCATACTGTTGTAATGTTCCATCTGGTCTGTATGTATGTACTAAGTGAGGACAAGTTCTGTATCCATCTTGTGGATGTCCGGAATAATGAATAAATACTAATACTAATACTAATGCAGTATTACATCAATTTCCTGGATATGAAATATGAGATGAGAACAGCCTATGTCACACTGACCTGTGACTCACAACACAGTACACAGTGCTCTCTTAGTGTGTTTACATTTCAATTTCCAGGGCAATAAACAACCCACCTATGTGAATGTCCTTGAGGGAGCTCCCAGTTGCTTACTATACTTGAGCATTAACATGCTAGACACCCAACTCGGCTCGTAACGATGCCAGTCACCCTCACAGTTCACATTCCCATAATGAAACAACCATATTTTAAGAGATAATAATGCAGTAAGAAACACTTACCATACAGAATATTGCTTTTACCAGAACCATTTCCACCAACTGCAATAAAAAGCCAGAATCAATAGCAATAATAATAATTACAAAATGCTAGAGTTTGTTTTGTTAAATGACTAAAATTCATTGCAACAAAAGCCAGGAGTGAAAAAATGTACTCTATTTTGGAGTACACTAGCTCTCCAGGGCATTATTAACATTTTACACTTCTTCACATAAATTATATTGTTCCTTTATTGCATTTCTAATAAAGCTTTTTAATCAGAAATTACATTCATCATGGTAGAATTTAATTTGCTTGTTGGCCACTGTATGGATTCAAAAGATAAATAACATTCTGGAAGCTGGATTTGTTCCTATCTTCAGGCAGAAGGAAAGGGTACTTTATCTGTGGGACCTATTGGATAGATCTGTTTTGTATCGCCAGGCCAAGCAATAAGTTTTGTTACAGATCAATGGGGAAAGGACAAGGGATACTGCATGTGTGTGCTCTTATGATGATGCATGCTTATCAAAGTGTTGATTTAAGCATCTTATAACAGTCCAAATTATAAGAGATTTCCTATGTGCTTGCTACCACATTACATTACATTATATTATTTTTAATAACATAAAAATTAAGTATACATCTCAGTTTAGATTTTTAGGTATTAATATAACTCAAAATCTCAAATGGAGTGTACATATTCAGTCCTTGTGTTCAAAATTGAATAAGGTATGTTATATTATTAAATCTTTGAAAGATGAGGTAAGTTTACATATACTCAGGAATATATACTTTGCCAAATTTCAATCGTTGGTAAGTTATGGGTTGATTTTTTGGGGAGGAGAAAATGAAAGTATTAAAGTCTTTAAAATACAAAAAAGGATGCTTCGTTTCATGAAAGGTGTAAATAACAGAGTGTCATGCAGACCTTTATTTAAAGAATTGAAGATTTTAACTATTACGTCCTTGTACATCATAGAGGTGTTGTGTTATTTTAAGAGATATAATATATACACTATGAGAAATACTGATTTATATGAGTATAATACTAGGAGGAAAGATGATCTTCATGTACAACAATGTAACACATCAGTTTTTAAGAAAAGTGTTATTAATGTGGGCATTAAATTATATAATATACTTCCTTTGGAAGTTAAAAAGTCAAAGGGATGTAACAAATTTAAACATAAATTACAATTATTTTTATTTGATCGTCCTTTCTATACATTGAATGAGTTTCTTCAACAGGGACATGAGAAAGCATAGCAAGGTTTTTTTTAATTAACAAAAAAAGAGAAGAAAAGGGAATTGTAGTAGTTATTGTTATATTTTTAAAATTTTTAGTGATGTTGTAAGGCAAGTACAGTTTTATTTTTAGTCTAATACATTCTAGGATTTTAGAGCTTTTAACAATGATGTATTTAGTGAGTTGACTTGTTCAAGTGTTGCAGCTGTAACAGTATGAATGCAAATAAATATGAATATGAATATGAATGAATACTAGACGTGACTACTGTTGTTCGTTAAAGAGAGTGATCCTAGTATGACAAAGGTCTGAAACAGAGAAGGAATAAAGCAGAAGGTTATTCTGGGGGGGCGGCATCTCAGTGCTAAGTCTAGAAGGGTCTCATTAAAGAGTAGGAGGGTATGGGGAGGCAGTGTTTACATAAATGACATAGGAAAGATAGATGAAGAAGCAAGGGTCCAGATGCAGCCATCAACTGGCTCATGATACATCTCATGCCTCTGGGAGTGAATACAAGGCACAGTAAAGCTGTCCCTGTGCTTAATAAAGCACCATGCCATCAAGATATATGAGGGAGTGGAGATATAACTCCAACATTCTTGGCCTTATGGGATTCAATACAAACTTACAAAAATTAAAATTGAACACTGCGAGTTTGGTGAGAGTAGGGGAAGTAAAATAAACTGATACAGTGTAAGTTTCTAATCAAGGGAAAGGAAATAGCAAATTTTAATGCTGCTTAAGATTTCCATTTTCCATTAATTACCTTCAGCCTGATTTGTTTTATTTAATGGATTTGATTAAGAGGACTAGAGCATGAACTGGAAAAATGTGAAAGAAAATGGTCCTGACATATTTTGCAGTACTATCCCAGGATATGCAGGTAACTGAGGAAAATAATGAAAAGTGTTTCAGGATTTGGGTTACAAGAGGTCTGTTTAAATGCATTTGGTTAAAATGTCATAAGATAGATTTGTCATGTTGATTTAGGTTGCATTACTACACCTGGCATATATTCTGCAGACACCTTGCTATAGCTGCACGATGTTCATAAAAGTGACAAAGTGGGGAAAATAAATATGTACAAGAGAGCAATAGGAAATAATCACTGGCAGGGTTGTAACCCAAGTCATTGTTTATGCATAAAAGGTCATTAAGACACTCTAACCTCTCAGGACCAACACAAGGATATCACTGAAAACAAAATCACATACTACATTGTGTATACCCCATCCGACTAAATCTTATGCAAGAATTTCATGATCCTTACCTATAACATTCAGGTTAGGATGAAATGGTTCCAGTACAGTTCTCTCCTTGTAACTTTTAAAGCCTTCAATTATCACCTGCAAAATGAAAGGAAGGACTGTGCACTGATAAGTTACTAATTTGAAAATAAAATGTGTCAAGCTTTTATGGGGAGGACTTACTTGTTTTATGAACATCTTTTCAGAATTTTTCTGCAATATATATTACAAGTTCTGAACGGTAAAAAAAAAAACACCGGTACTTATTATTTGCGAACTCCTCTATAACTGAAAGCACCTTCACTGAACCTGTAGGCCACTTACAGGACATACAGGACTTCCAACACAGAACATGCGTTCAATACACGCGCATTAACACTGGCCAAATTGGTGTCAGTACAGAATTCAGCGTGCTGCATGAACCAGCATTATTCATGAATGCAACAAATCCAAGTTGAGATGACACACGTCAAAGAAAAAAATAGACAATGTGATATTCGTGAAGCTGGGTTGTCTTGAAAATTCTGTCTATATTTTAGAAGTATCCACTATATATTTTAAAATAAATAAATAGAACAGCAGAATTTGAAAATACGAAAGTTAAGTCGTGGCAGAATAAGAGATGTATGAAGAACATTAACACTCCAGAAAATTACCCAAGCTGACAAATAGTAAATACAATCTGCTGAAAATCTTTCTGCAAAACAAACTAATTCTTCTCATACAACATATATTCCAGTCGGACTGCAATAATTATATGAAGCTATGAATGTTTTAAATAACATTATCTTAACACCATTTTCGTCTCTCGAAGGTTCAACCTCATGCCAAACTACCATAATCGCCTTGCCCGCCTTGCCTCCCCATCCGGAAACGTGTTTATGGAATACATGTGCAAACGCCATCTGCGTTAATGTCTACTGCCATCTATGAACAGCGTTAATATTGATCACTCAACTGTTCCACTCACAGTACACCTATCATATTTACATGAACCACTGACAGGGACCCTAACAATATACAGCTGTCGTACATGTCATACGTATACGAGTACGTGTAGTGACGCTTGGAAGTAACAAAAATTAATGTACAAGGTACTGCTTAGTCTTTGCTGGATGGTAAGTTTTAAGTTTGACTTGATATCATTGTAAAACCGAAGACATTTACTCACGAAGTTACATCTCCAAGTTAAACGTGCTTTTTTTATATTTAAATTTTTGGCCTACTACACGGCATGCGCAGAATTCTGAGAAGGAAACAATTCATGCGGCAGTGATGCGATTTCATAAACATTATTTAAATCTTATGTAGGATAAGTAAGTAAAGGTAAAGTAAAGTTATCCCTGTACCAGGCCGTGAAGGCCCACATGGTTGTGAGACGTTGAAGGTTCCACATTATCTAGACAATCAGCTCAAAGATGGCGGTAAGGTTGCCAGCCTTACGCGCCGGCCGCGCTTTACTCCCCAGGAAAATTATTTAATTAATTCCTGGTACTCATTTCTGTTAAGAGGCTGAGAGTACCCCAGGGCCATAGAGCGGCTGGAAGGATTCGGTTAATTGAAAAAAATCAGGTGACCTTCCGGTTTGTAGCATAGCCCCTCAACCAACTACGCTACCGCGTGCCCCCAAAGTTGTTCCTGTGCTTAACTAATTATTCATGCATTCATGTTTATTCATCCTATAGATCAGATTACATTGATGTAGGACATGTCACATGATACAAATTATAAAATTAGCAAAAATACAATAAATTCTTAACCAATAAAATAACAAAATACGTAATAATTGTTTACACCTAGCATGTATCATTATCCTGTATTTAAAAATTTATCATTCATACGAGTATAGTCTTCAGTTGAGTAGTAACACCCATTAATGAGTAAATTCTTCAGTTCCCTTATAAACTGGTTTTTATTTTCAAGTTGTTTTATATTATTAGGTAATTTATTATAAAAGATACAACCAGCAACCGAAGATTTACTGTTATAAAGTTCTAAGTTATGCACCCATTTATGGTAGTCATTGTTGTTTCATGTATTGTGTTTGTGTACTTGTTTTTTTACCGTGCAGTTACACTTATTAGTTACATATAAGACGATTTGTTGTTTGTACAACGAATATACTGTTAAAATCTTAAGTTGTGTAAAACTATCCCTGCACTTTTCTAAAGGTTTTAGCCCTGCAGTGTACCGTTGTTGTGCCCTTATAGGGTACTCACCCCCTATCGGACGTCCGTGGATATCTCTAACCTCTGCGGTGGAAAACCTGCTTACATAAGGGGATCCACAAAAACTCGAGTACTCAAACCAACAACAATAAAGTAATATATAATGAAATAAAGCACTATTACAACAAACAACCTATCCCCTCATACACAACCTTCGATTACACCCCTGTTTTACACTTCCTACCATTTAACTATCCATAATATGCTAAACCTAAATGGCACAAACCAACACCTTTTATTTCCTTCTCAACCACCATTGAACCAGAAGTTCTAACAAGCAATCAGTGACCCAACTACGGGCAAGCACTCACTCGTGCTGAACATGAAGAACAATGGCGCTATCCCAAAGTTTTCCCACAGGCACACTTTGCTCTAGTCCGTCCGTTCGTCGCAACTGCTAGAAACAGAATGCCAGAAACGGCCTTTTTCCCCAGTCCCAAAATTAACTTTTTTTTTCCGAGTCGCGAAAGGCTGCTCGCGCGAAATCCCTTAGGTCGGCAACCTGCTGGACATTTCCTGTCGCGCGAAATCCCTTAGGTCGGCAACCTGCTGGACATTTCCTGTCGCGCGAAGTGAAACCTGACCGGGTCTTTCCGCTGATGCGTAAACAATATTTTCTAAATACAATTCAATCGACTGACAAGGAATGCGAAGAGTCAGCCGCGGTTCTGTCTCCTCGCCTTCCGGCCAGCCGTCTGGCGTTTCAATCTAAGTATCCAATCTTAAAAAATCATACTTAATATATTACATATTTCAAGTCCTAAAATTCTTTTGTTGTTAGTGTCATAGTAAAATATTGTAATTTTATAACCCAAGCAAGAAAACTTGGCCTATGTCTACACTAACTGTCTTAGACATAACCACAAAATTTAATACCTTCACAATGTCTAATGTTTACTTATGAAGAGACATTTACAGCTTTTGAGGCAACGTATTCCACTCTTACAGGGCTTTGGTATGGGCAGGAAAAGTTGGGATATCCTGTACTATTAACTCTACAGAATGCTCCACCATGTGTTCCGTTATTTAATTATTTTTATTACATTATTTCATTCAACATGAAACTTACAAACATAGTATATGTCTGATAAACAGAGTTCTTTATATTATTTCATTATTTTTTACATTGGTTACACTATTCTATTCAATATTAAACTTGTAAACGTCCGTGTGTTTGATTCATAAGATTCATTACATTTCGTTATTTCTGTTACATCATTCCATTCAACATTAAACTTGTAAACATGAGCATATTTCAGATTCATAAGGTTCGTCATAGTTCAGTAATTATTTTATTGCTTTGATATATTATTAAAACCAGTATTTATCTTTTTAACAAGAGTGTGCCTCATATTCATGAGTTCTATGATACTACTGTAATCGATAATATGTGGAAATGTCAGTGTTACTGCTTGCTGTATGTAATTTATAATACATTAATGTAACTGAAAATTGTTTTATATAGCTTTTAAACGTAAGTCGTGAACAAAGTTATGAGGATACATACAACTGTATCTGATGGAAACAGACTTTTCATTCAACTTTACCAACCTTATAAACTCTAAACACGTACGAATATGTCTTCTATATGTGTTGAAGATCACAATGTTGGAAAGTTCCCGGACTTGTTAAAAAAAAAAGCAACGGCTTAATTTACTCAATTCCGGCTGCCATCTCATTCAAAATAGTCACATTAGGAACGTATACAGTGATCTCATATTTTTTCACTCTTCAAAGGCACCATGGAAATCATTTTTCTTAATGATGTAGAGTACGGCTTGCGATTCCCTTTGGATGTCAGACACTGTCAAAACGTCGTCCCTTCAGTTTCATTTTCAATTTGGGAAACAAAGCGAAATCACAGGGGACTAAGTCCGGCGCGTAGGGAGGATGGGGACCGATAACTATAGGTTTTAAGGGACGTGTCATGATGGAGTCAGTCGTCTTTGCGTCAAAGTTGCGGTCTTTCTCGACACACGTTCTCACAAGCGTTTCAAAACGTCATAGCAAAAGTCAGAGTTGACCTTAGTGTTAGGAGAAATAAATTCACGATGAACAATCCCATTCATGTTGAAAAAAAATAACAATCAGCATGCTCTTTGTTGAACTCCGGACCTGCCGCACCTTCCTGCTCGTTCATTGCGACGATTGCTGCTTTGTTTCTGGATTATAACCGTAAATATAACTTTCATCACCCGTCATGATCCTAGAAATAAAAGTTGGGTCTTCGTTGGCTTTCTCTCCTAGCTTAAGACACGTTTACGTGCAGCTGCTTTTGATCATTTGTCACGAGTCGGGGAACAAACTTCACACCAAAGCACGCATTTTCAAATTTTCTGTTATGATCTCCTGGCAAACACCATAACTGATCCCAAAGGTCTCTGCGAGCTCATGGATTGCTCGGCGACGGTCTTCGTGGATGAGTTATCGATTTTTTGAACATTTTCTATAGTTTTGCTGGGGCTTCGTCGCCCTGAATTTTCGTTATCTTCACCTGACACTCGACCGGCCTTGAAACGTGAATACCATTCTAAAACTGACTTCCGGCTTAAAGAATGTTCTCCAAAAGTCTCACGAAACATTTCAATGGTTTCGGTAGCGGATTTACCGAGCTTCACGCAAATAAATGCAGATACGTTGCTCGATTTTTGCCATCCATCGCAGGCAAAACGAAACACGAAGTCTAAAAACACTCTTGTAAAAACAACGCGTTTTCACAGCGCGCTGTCATGTGGCAGGCTGATGCAATAGGCTTGCGGAAGTGTGACCTTCGCCTCCCCACTCATCTTCTTCCAATGAGGCAGTTACAATAACAGTTCGGGAACTTTCAAATAGCACACTTATCAAATTTTCGAATTCGTGTTATGTAGACAGTATTTATGAAATGACTAAAATACTTACCTTATCCAACAGCTCAGCATATTTTCCAACCATCAGTGGCCAATCATGTAAAATGTGTGGTCATTAAATTCTGCTATTTTCATAAAATACTACTGGGGTTAGAAAAACTGGAAACATACATCCTATGCACAATGGACTATGGACTGTGAATACTACAGCAAGGAACACGAGTATTGCAATAGTCTTATACTGTAAATAAAACATTATACATACGTAAATTTGTATGATATAAAACATACATATTCAAAATGGGGATCAAGATCAAGACCTGGATCCACAATACAAGAAGGGTAAATTGTACGAGTATGTACATTAATTAAGACATACACCTATTTCTGTCAGTGTCAAAATCAACTGCCTAAGTCATCTTGGCAACAAGAGCCTTTATGGTAAAATTCCAGCCATGTCCTTTAGCCACTGTTTCACAACCTTCACAAAGGACAAATTATATACTTCTACGTATTATCCATGATATGTATACAGTTGCCGTCTTGTAGTGCACTCAATTTCACCTGTTACTTCATGACATGTTTCGGCAACATGTGTCATCATCAGATGCCCTAATTACACTAATTTATTTCATTGCTTGCATTTATAAAATTATTTAAAAAGTGCATATTTGTCAACTATAATAAATTTACACACACTAAAACTTGTTAGGATTATTCATCTTATGTGTCATAATTAAAACTTGCGTGTGGTTCTTCCACCATGGGGGTCGTTCTTCTTATATTCTGTGTAAACCGTGTCTTGTGATGTGTGTTCCCTTCTTAGCTTAGATTACAACACTCGCAGCTAAGAAGGGAACACACATCACAAGACACGGTTTACACAGAATATAAGAAAAACGACCCCCATAGTGGAAGAACCACACGCAAGTTTAATTATGACACATAAGATGAATAATCTTAACAAGTTTTAGTGTGTGTAAATTTATTATAGTTGACAAATATGCACTTTTTAAATAATTTTATAAAGGCAAGCAATGAAATAGATTAGCGTAATTAGCGCACCTGATGATGGTACTATGTCGCCGAAACATGTCGTGAAGTAACAGGTGAAATTGAGTGCACTACAACACGGCAACTGTATACATATCATGCATGAAAATCAGTGCAACAGGACGCTAAAATACAACATTCTACATATTATGTCGGATACCACACATCATTTTATGAATATTTAAATTATACTACATTGCAGAAGCTGCAACTGCTTCCATCATTATGTGTAAATGGGGAGAGGATCTTCCTTAGTTGGGTACATTAGAGACACCTTCTGATCAAGACTGGATCTAGTAGTTACTATAGGATTCTGACGATGGTGTATAACACACTGATATGTTGGGATTTTGGACTTTATCTTCATGTTTTGTGACATTGGTTTGTCCAGTGACTGAGGCTAGCTCTTTCTAAGGGACCCAACTGAATAGGTGTTTTCCTTCACCTGAGGACGGAAACAGATCCAGTTTCCGAAACGTCGTGTTTTTATTTGTTATCTTAAAAACCAGGACGATGGATAAAGTCCAAAATCCCAACATATCAAGACTGGATCTTTCTAAGGGGCCAAACTGATTAGTATTCTGAAGTTATATCTTCTGGGATATAATTCTGCATAGTCTGTTACATGCCAGATGACAGAACTCTTCATAGGCACCACTGTGAGAATCTCAAATCTGAGTATAATTCTTTCCATTTACCCCTGGTGACAGAAGCAGATCCACCTTCTTACACTAGTATAATTTACATATATCTATGATGATGGACAGTGTCGTACTGAAAGTCATGAGCAACAATTTTTTGTAAAGTAACATGCTTTATTATTGACAAACCAAATACACCACCTCAATCTACAGACCTTTCTTTATTTTTCCACATAATCACCACTTCTTTGTACACATTTCTCCCAGCGTTCTGGGAGTTTGAAAATTCCCCTTCTGTAAAATTCCATTCCAGCCATCCGAAGATGTTGTCCATGTAGCTGATCCTTCACAAATCCGAAAAGGTGGTAGTCGGAGGGTGCCAGATCAGGGCTATAGGAGGGGTGTGGAAGAACTTCCCACCCCATCTTTGCAATTGCTTCCAACGTGAGGCGAGCGGCGTGGGGGCATGCATTGTCATGCAGGATGATGATGTTTTGTCCCGGACGTTTATCGCGCAATGCACGATTGAGCTTGTGCAGCGTCTGAACATAACGAGCAGTACTGATGGTTCGCCCAGGTTCCGGGAATTCGGCCAGAATAAACCCCTCTGCATCCCAGAAGACTGTGCCCATCACCTTCGCAGCTGATGGCACTGTCTTTGCCTTCTTCTTCTTCTTTTTTTTTTT
>NW_019721006.1:547883-573241 GCF_002891405.2 Cryptotermes secundus | reverse complement strand
TTGGAGAATGCAAATGGTGCCATTCCATACTCTGCTGTTTTGTTTCACGCTTGAAATGGTGAAACCAGCTTTCGTCACCTGTCACAATACAGGGCAAAAATCATTGTCTTCGTGTCGATATCTCTGCAGCAGTTCTGAGGTGATGACTTTTCGCTGACCTTTGTGGTCTTCGGTCAATAACCGCGGGATCCTACGAGCACAAAGCCAAAGCCCAAGCTTTCAACCATCTCCTGTACTGCACTGTGCCCTATTCCAAGTTTTCGGGATATTGTGTCCACAGTCACACGCCTGTCATCTTGAATGATCTCATCCACTCTTTCCTTGTTGCGTTCAGTTGAGGCTGTTCGAGGATGACCGCTCTGAGGCTCATCTTTGATGCTGGTGTTCCCATCTTTAAAACGTTTCACCCATCTTCGAACACTGCTCACACCCATGCACACACTTCCATAAGCACGCTGAAGTCTCTGGTGAATTTCTGCAGCAGGGATTTCCTCTTTCACAAGAAATTCGATGACAGCACGCTGGCAAAAAGACATATCGTTGTCAGCCATTTTGTTAGGAGTGATACTGATCACATGATGCAAGCTATTGACGTCACAAGACACTCAAGGTTAAGACAACAGCTGGTTCCACTTACCACCCTACTCTCTTTCCCCTGCTGTTCCCAGGTTGCATGCAAAAAAAAAGTTGCTCATGACTTTCGGTATGACCTACGTATTTACATGAGTAGACCACTGTCGCAAACATCTAGAGGATTTTCATAAGGGACTGTATTGAGGATGGTACAGAAAACGGTTACTCAATCCCAGCAACTGCTTCCATTGTTTGCAGGCTGATGTGGGATCAAGCATCACTGTGGTGCAATAAAATGTTATCTGTGTGGTCACACATAGTAAAAATGTTCCAAGATTCTTCACTGTGATCACACACACCTGAATTACTGATGGAGCATCCCTGAAAACAGTTCCCATGACTTTACTGGCAGTATACAGTACTGAACCTGTTTTACAAAGCGGAATATGCATGATGCCATTCCAGAGACTGTCTCTTTGTCCCTAGTTTAAAGCTGTGCAACCAGGTCTCATCTCCCATCAGGATGCAAGCCAGGAATTGCTACTGTCATTAAAATGTGCAAGGAGTTACAAACAAGTGGTTTTGCACTGCACTGCTTGTTTTGATGTTGAGGAACCCACCTCACCTAGGACAGTCTTTGTCACAGCCGCATTGTTTCACTCTTCTGTACATATTTACTTCAATATCCAGTTGCAGTGACAACTGTCTAATAGTTACATGTCCTGTCTGCTGCTCACATTTTCAGCATTGACATGCATGCATGGTGACTGTGAATTTCTACTTTAAGGGCAGACATGAAGATTGATACATTTAACTTCTGCAGGTGTTATTTGCCTAGCTCACCAGCCAACTGTGCTGTGGCTGATTGTATCATTCCCATATACCTTCTGCAGTCACTTATGTATGTTTCCAATAGCTTCTTCCTCATACATAAAAAATTCAATAACACACTGCTTCCACCATATATTTATGGGGCAGACATCTTTAATCACTGCTACAGAAATGTCACATGACAATAAGAGGAGGGAAGGACAAAACTTTATACTGCACAAGTAAAAATTTGAGTAATAAATACAGCATTTAAAAAAATTGGGATGCATTACTTTTGAAGTGACCCCTGTTTCATCAATATCAAGGAACAGATAATGACAATGAAATAATGCACATGGAAGAAATGTAAATGAATGTATTTTTAATCATTAACAACACACATTTAATTAAAGCAAAAAGAACTTTTATTACACACATATTTTCTTCAACTATTTTTTTTCAACTAAGTGAGAAAAAACATAGTATAAAATATTTATAATAAACACTATTAACCTCTTCATATGTAGGTGTCATACATTTATATCAACGGTACAAAATAGCCCTCTGTGTAGAAAATACAATGCAGACAAAAAGAAATTCCAAACCTTTACCAGTGTCAATAAAAACAAGCATATTAAAAAAAATTATGTAGGAGAATGCCATGCAACAATTCTATTTATCACTGACAAAGAGTTACACAGACACAAGTACTTTAATCACAAAGAATACCACAACAATTTATATATATATATATTTGTGTTGTGAGCTTGCATGCACTCCATATCGCAAATGCTTTTTACTCACTATGGGAAAAATGTTCTTTCATTATGTAACATATTTTCTGTTCTGAACGAATGAGTATCTTCATTAATAAAGGAAAAGTTTACACCTCTATCTTACGTTGGATTCAAAGGGACAACTTTTATTTCCATGCGTAACACAGGAAAGCAAAGTTTTCAATTACAAGTCAATAATGAGAAGTCTCTTAAAGGGAAGATAATTATGACAGATCTATTTCAGATTTACAACTATACAAGAATGTGATCAATTTTCTTCAACAGCTTCTGTTATGTCCCTAATGCAGATACTGTAAATAAAACATATCTGCATATTTATTTTAACTTGTCTCATTTTGGTCCATCACATTATTAATTACAGAGTAGATAATGAAAAGTTCAGTCCAGTGTGACATACGAGTTTACAACACTTCAGTCCTCATTCACCTTACATTTTTTGGTTCAAAAGAATCATCTTCAGAGGCGCACCACTATGAAAAGGAAACACTGTTACATAAGACGTTTTAACAATATGCACTTTAGATATGATTAATGCTCTCTATATAAATGTTGTTATCACGGTTGGTTTTGATGTTTGTCTTAGGCACTCACAATGGCACTTCTTGAAGTGTAGATTTACTGGTTATTGTGACTGGGGTTTTCCACTGCACGCAATATTGTGTTTACTTTTCCATACAGTAGACTCCCAATACAAATGACACAGCATACACCTGAACTACAGTA
Organism: Cryptotermes secundus; assembly: GCF_002891405.2. NCBI lineage: Eukaryota > Metazoa > Arthropoda > Insecta > Blattodea > Kalotermitidae > Cryptotermes > Cryptotermes secundus. The sequence continues at coordinate 570,338 of NW_019721006.1, read as the reverse complement.
CTAATAATAAGAACATAAAATCAAGAGAAATAAACGACATCTCCCACCATCAGGAGGAAAACAACATGACCCAATGTTGGCTAAAGATATTTTAATATAAAAACTAATTTTTATTTGGAAATTTTAATACAATTTTAAATATATTGTGAGTCGTATGGAAAAGTGAACACAATATTGCGTGCAGTGGAAAACCCCAGTCACAATAACCAGTAAATCTACACTTCAAGAAGCGCCATTGTGAGTGCCTAAGACAAACATCAAAATCAACCATGATAACAAAATTCATACAGAGAGCATTAGTCATATCTAAAGTGCATATTGTTAAAATATCTTATGTGACAGTGTTTCCTTATCGTAGTGGTGAGCCTCTGAAGATGATTCTTTTGAATCGAAACATGTAAGGTGAATGAGGACTGAAGTGTTGTAAACTCGTATGTCACACTGGACTGAACTTTTCATCATCCACTCTGTGATATCTGCATATTTGTTTCAAAATACTATTCACACTGTACTGTAATGTATGCACATTGAGATTAACAAAGGTCACTTTGCAAAATATCACCTTTGCAATATCTGACCATGGATATGCAATATGTCCTGCAACTAATGTCAAGATCAGGAAGTTAGCACCTCTCTATCATATTCATATGAACCCGGGTTCAGATCTCAGTCAACCTGGAGATGGATTATCCTGACTGGGGCTCCCCTCAGGCTAACCAGGCAAATGCCAGGGTAGCATCTTAAAGAATGACTTCTTTCCACATCCTTTCCAATTCATTATTCCATTATTCAACATTAAATTACAGCAACTGAATGAATAAATAAAACCAAACATGCTATTCTCAACATGACACTGCATGCTGCAGTACTGATAACCTAACCACTTAAATACCAATACTGTATTGTAACTCTACACATAATGCTTACATATTGAACATTAAATATGTTATGTTTAACACCTGGCTGGGGCACAGGCAGTTCTCAGGTGAAATGGAAGGAAAGGATAATTCTATGCGTATTGCACCATTAATTGTTTGTATATACAGTATTACATCTATTGGCCTTACATACTTAGGTCGTACCGAAAGTCATGAGCAACTTTATTTTGCATGCAACCTGGGAACAGCAGATGAAAGAGAGCTGTTGTGTTAACCTTGAGTGTCTTGTGACGTCAATAGCTTGCATCACGTGACCAGTATCACTCCCAAGAAAATGGCCGACAATGATATGTTGTTCAACCAGTGTGCTGTTATCGAATTTCTTGTGAAAGAGGAAATCCCTGCTGCAGAAATTCACCAGAGACTTCAGCGTGCTTATGGAAGTGTGTGCATGGGTGCGAGCAGTGTTCGAAGATGGGTGAAACATTTTAAAGATGGGAACACCAACATCAAAGATGAGCCTCGGAGAGGTCATCCTCGAACAGCCTCAACTGAATGCAACAAGGAAAGAGTGGATGAGATCATTCAAGATGACAGGCATGACTGTGGACACAATATCCCAAAAACTTGGAATATGGCACAGTGCAGTACAGGAGATGATTGAAAGCCTGTGGTCGTTGGGTCCCGCGGTTATTGACAGAAGACCACAAAGGTCAGTGAAAAGCCATCACCTCAGAACTGCTGCAGAGATATCGACATGAAGGCGATGATTTTTTGCTCTGTATTGTGACAGGTGACCAAAGATGGTTTCACCATTTTGAGTCTGAAATGAAATGGCAGAGTATAGAATGGCACCATTTGCATTCTCCATCAAAAAAAGAAGGCAAAGACAGTGCCATCAGTTGTGAAGGTGATGGGCACAGTCCTCTGGGATGCAGAGGCGTTTATTCTGGCCGAATTCCTGGAACCTGGGAAAACCATCAATGCTGCTTGTTATGTCCAGATGCTGCACAAGCTCCGTCGTGCATTGTGCGATAAACGTCCGGGATGAAACATCATCATCTTGCATGACAACTCTTGTCCCCACGCTGCTCGCCTCACACCGGAAGCAATTGCAAAGATGAGATGGGAAGTTCTTCCACACACCTCCTATAGCCCTGATCTGGCACCCTCAGACTACCATCTTTTCGGATTTGTGAAGGATCCGCTGCGTGGACAACGTTTTGAGACAAGGGAGGCAATTCAGAAAGCAGTGCGTCAGTGTCTTCGGATGGCTGGAATGGAATTTTCAAACTCCCAGAACGCTGGGAGAAATGTGAACAAAGATGTGGGAATTATGTGGTAAAATAAAGAAAGGTCTGTAGATTGGGGTGGTGTATTTGGTTTGTCAATAATAAAGCATGTTACTTTACAAAAAAATTGTTGCTCATGACTTTCAGTACGACCCTCGTATTTACAGTCTGATCAGCAATGCTTATGAATTCTGTTTATTTACCTTTAATTTCCCAATGCAGAGTAAAATCAAAATATTTTACTTAAAAATTACCTCATTAAGACTCCTGAAGTTTGGTCCATGTTTCACAGGACATCCTCTGTGTGTCACATTCAATTTTGAACCAGCGCTCAACTTGAGGTCACCCCAGTGCCATACTTTTAATATTCTACACTCAGGAATGTGCTGGATACAAATTTGAGCCGGGAACAAGGCTTAATTCAGAGTTCTGAAATGATGCATAGTAATAGATCTTTAATAAGGTAATAAGGTAATATTTAATGTTTTATTAGCCAGGAGAGTGCAGTTGGTATAGCGACCGACTACAGGCTGGATGGCCAAGGGGTTGTCTAGACCAATTCCATGGCCCACCCAGCCTCCTATCCAATGGGTAATGGGGGCTTTCTCCGGGAGTAACGCAGCCAGGAAATGAAGCTGATCACTCACCTCCAACCAATGCTGAGGTCAAGAATACATGGATCTATACAGCCAGTCCCCTATATGCCTCCATGGTGTAGTGCTAAATGAGTTAAGCACAGAGACAATTTTACCCTATACCTAAGGCAATTTTTGTATAATATAACAAATAACAATGTGGCTGTTTGAAAATTTTCTCTATATTTTGGTCTGATGGTGATAACAAATACATGTATGGAGTTACGTATATAAAATTTAGTACCCAAGACTGACAACATACTTACATGGTTCAAACTAAACTCTAGGGCACATCCAACAAATTAACAGACAGATCTACACTTAAGTAATAAGTTCTTCATACACAAAGAAAGAAAAATAACAACAGATATTAGAATTATGCATTCTTTGTATCATTTATTTAGTTACACCAGTATAGAAAAAGATCTTTTTAAATGGGGTAGTAATTGGATGTGAGAGCTTACATTCTTAAAATGTTATGTAAAGTTATCTTAACTAGCACCATGCCATGAAGACACATGGTATGGTGACCACATGCACAGATCCAAGCCTCAGCACTAGACAGAGTTGTACACTTCATACTGTGAGGAAAAAGTCCCCAGTACACCCTGGACAGGTCTGGCATGCCAGGGCTGTTCTGGAAAATGAGGAGATGAGAAAAATCTTCTGCCCCCAACTGGGAATAGAACCCATATTTGTTGGTCATGCAATCTGTACCTTAGTCCCTATACTAACTGAGCTATCCCAACTAATCTTCTTCACATTCTGCACATATCCATATATGATCTATTGAGAATGAATACTTTTTCATATCTGATTCCACCCCTTGGGATATTCTCCTGGTTTTGCTATTAAAGAAAAACCAAGAAATTACTTTACTAAGAACTAATGCAAATTCAACTTAATCATCAGTAATTTGGAAACAGTTTTAAATACAACTGAACTAAAGCTGCTGGACAGTCAGTTGTGACCAGTGAGCAGATGGTGGTGGAAAAACTGCCATTACACAGTGTTTGTACAGTGGACATACATGGCAATACTAACACAAAGTATTTACATGTCATGATATTATACAGAAATTAGATTCATTCACTACTTCCTAGCATAAGAAAATGATTGTCTACATATGACACCTTTGATTTAAGAAATGTAGAACAGGTTACATGTTTAATCTAGAAATAAAAAATATGTATATCTGAAACATCCCACTATGACATTTAAACTCCTTCCCACCTCCCTCCATTAAAACAGCAATTTAAGTTACATCTTCATCCTTCAGATGGCAGTTTCAAAAGACACAGCTGCCATCTGTGTAAATACGTGAGAACTACATGTTTCCAGAGAAATGGCATGAAAACAACAATACATACATACAGTGAATCATCAACTATTATAAATATAATTATATATATAATCATAAAAAAGGATGTTCAAGTTGCAGAAGTTTCACTGGCCCATAAATATTTAATTTGAACATTTCATACAACAAAATTGCCTGAAAAATATGCACTCAATGCAACTTCCTATTACTAATTTATTATATAATTTGAATAAATGTTAATCCTGTACCTAAGCACTACCTCATAAAGATACACAGGGGGTCTACCTGTGGCTGTAAAATTCTTTTCATGCTTAGTACTCCATGGAGATAATGGTTAGCGTATTTAACAAACTGCCAGTAGCTCAGCCTATACGTCACTGAATGAGAGAATGACTGATGAATTAGAAAGGACAGAAGGAAGCAGTCATGGCCTAATTTATGGTAGTATCCCAACATTTGTGAGGAGGGACCACAGAACACTATGAAAAATGTCAGTATAGCTAATGTCTGGGCAGAGATTTTAATCCAGGGCCTATCAAATGCAATGCAGGAGTGATACTCACTTGACAGCTATGTTAGGTGATTAATAGTTAGGTTTGTACTCAGCTGCCTTTAGAAAAGGGTGAAGATCCCCCTTAGAATCAATGGGTGGGTTAACCCAGAGCCATTCTAAGAGAAAAATTCTTAAGTCCATGGCCAAAAAAGGAACCCTTACCAGTCACTGTACCACATTCTATGTGGTAGCTTAAAAATTGTCTGGGACAGTGGCCAAGTCTCAAGCCTAGCATTCCTAAGCAGCTGCTTTCAGAACACTCTCCTTCATACACTATACCCTTCTGCCTGTATCTGCACAGTTCTTTGAAAGATTTCTAGAAACAGCCATGAATGACTCATTGCAATGAATTCTTCATCCCACTGAAATTAAGGGACAATATTACGATTACTTATTTTGCTTAAATTTATTCTGATATGAATTCCACAAACTGTAACATCACTACTAAAAATTGGATTCCAACACATATTCAGGATTTTAGAGTGATAAATAATACATCCCTCAACATCATCTATGCATCCCCTCTGCCATTCAATTACAGAAATATTAACTCATTATGTCTGTATTTCCCACTGGAAAATGAAGAGTGGAAAAATGTTAAAAAGGTATCTACCAACTTTCTATACACAGTTCTCTCTAAAAGTAATAGACAAAGTCTGGAATGTTTCATGTATAAAATAATTTAGAATATGTTTAAATTTCAGTGCAATATCCATAAGTATCACCTTGTTTTTCTGTGCCTCTTGAAAATAATCTGTATTCTTGAAGACACTATTATATTGTACGTAGATCGTACTGAAAGTCATGAACAACTTTTTTTTGCATGCAACCTGGGAACAGCAGATGAAAGAGAGTATGGTGGTAGGTGGAACCAGCTGTTGTGTTAACCTTGAGTGTCTTGTGACGTCAATAGCTTGCATCACGTAACCAGTATCACTCCTAACAAAACTGCCGACGATATGTCGTTTCGCCAGCGTCCTGTCATCGAATTTCTTGTGAAAGAGAAAATCCCTGCTGCAGAAATTCACCAGAGACTTCAGTGTGCTTATGGAAGTGTGCACATGGGTGCGAACAGTGTTCGAAGATGGGTGAAACATTTTAAAGATGGGAACACCAGCATTGAAGATGAGCCTCGGAGCGGTCGTCCTCGAACAGCCTCAACTGAACGCAACAAGGAAAGAGTGGATGAGATCATTCAAGATGACAGGCATGTGACTGTGGACACAATAGCCCGAAAACTTGGAATAGGGCACAGTGCAGTACAGGAGATGATTGAAAGCTTGTACTCGTTGGGTCCCGCAGTTATTGACAGAAGACCACAAAGGTCAGCAAAAAGCCATCACCTCAGAACTGCTGCAGAGATATCAACACAAAGGAAATGATTTTTTGTTCTTTATTGTGACAGGTGATGAAAGCTGGTTTCACCATTTCGAGCCTGAAACGAAACGGCAGAGTATGGAACGGCACCATTTGCATTCTCCATCAAAAAAAGAAGGCAAAGACAGTGCCATCAGCTGCAAAGGTGATGAGCACAGTCCTCTGGGATGCAGAGGCGTTTATTCTGGCCGAATTCCTGGAACCTGGGCAAACCACTAATGCTGCTCGTTATGTCCAGACGCTGCACAAGCTCCGTTGTGCAATGCGCGATAAACGTCCGGGACGAAACATCATCATCCTGCATGACAACACTTGTCCCCATGCCGCTCGCCTCACATTGGAAGCAACTGCAAAGATTGGGTGGGAAGTTCTTCCACACCCCTCCTATAGCCCTCATCTGGCACCCTCCAACTAATATCTTTTCAGATTTGTGAAGGATCAGCTGCATGGACAACGTTTTGAGACAAGGGAGGCAATTCAGAAAGCAGTGTGTCAGTGTCTTCGGATGGCTGGAACAGAATTTTACAGAAGGGCGATTTTCAAACTCCCAGAAACGCTGTGAGAAATGTGTACAAAGAAGTGGCGATTATGTGGAAAAATAAAGAAAGGTCTGTAGACTGAGGTGGTGTACTTGGTTTGTCAATAATAACACACGTTACTTTACAAAAAATTGTTGCTCATGACTTTCAGTACAACCCTCGTATTAAATGGACTGGAAATAGTTAATAGAGTATAATAATCTCAAATCTTACATAATAATACTCTATAATAATTTAGGATTGTTTGCTATCCCATGGGACAATTATTAAGTTTGCTCAGTCCATCTGTCAGTCACTCATTCAGTATGCATGACAAAACTGGACCACCAATAGATTTGTATGAAATCTGATATGTGAGAATTTTACAAAGAACTATCAAGCAATTTAAATTTTGTTACAGATCAGAAAGTTTTAATGACCTGTTTACATAAAATTTTCCTTTAGATCAGAAAACTTAATACTACAACCTACATACGTAGGGCAGTCATAAAGTTCCTGGAATTCCACTGCAGACGGAGAACAAGCAATAAGAGAGGGCACATACTGTTGTGGTGGGGAGCTCAGCATGTCTGCCTGCAGGCGCAACAGGTTTGGATAGGTTTCAGTGTGTAGTGTAGTTACTGTTCCGTTCGAATTAGACGTGAGTGTTGGTCATGCGGCACAATGTCGCAGTTCAAACAGCGTACGAACATCAAGTTCATGTGCAAATTGTGAAAATCTGCTTCAGAGACGCTATCAGTCCTGCAGCAAGTTTACAGGGATACTTCACTAAAGAAATCCGCAGTTTACGACTGGTTTTCCCGGTTTAAGAATGGGCAGGAGACATTAGAGGATGACCATCGCAGTGGGAGACCTTCAACATCCAGAACCGAAGAAATGGTTGGAAAAGTGCGACAACTTATTCGATGTGATCGAAGAATGACCATCGCGGAGTTGGAGCATGAAGTTGGTATCTCTCACAGATCCATTCATGCCATTTTGTCCGATGATTTGAAGATGAGACGTGTCAGTGCGAAGTTTGTTCTGAGGCAGCTGACCACGGATCAGATGGAATGTCGCATGATTGGTTGCTGGCAATCTGACAAACGTACGCAGGACCCGACGTTTCTCAAAAAGATCATCACTGGTGATGAGTCATTGGTGTTCGCCTACGACCTGGAGATGAAGATGCAGTCATCAGAGTGGCACACAGCGTCGTCTCCCTGGACAAAAAAACACGCCTCGTCAGATCCAAAGACAAAGTGATGCTCATTGCATTCTTTGACATCGACGGTTTGGTGCACCATGAGTTCATACCGCCTGGACAGACTGTTACTGGCCATTTCTAGTTGCAAGTTTTGCAGAGGTTGTGCAATGCGTTTTGGAGGAAGTGGCATGACAAGTGGCAGGGACAGTGGTTTCTGCATCACGATAACGCACCGAGCCATACATCACTTGTTGTGCAGCAATTCCTTGCCAAGAAAAGCTTTCCTGTCATCACTCAACCACTGTATTCTCCAGATCTCGCTCTGATTGACTTTTGGCTGTTCCCTACTCCGAAAATGGGCCTCAAGTGGACACTTTTCGCAACCATGGAGGACATCAAATCGAATGCGACGGCTGAGGTCCAGAAGGTTCCAAAAGAGGCCTTCCACCGCTGCTTCCAACAATGGCAGGATTGATGGAGCAAGTGTGTGTGTGCAAAGGTCTTACTTTGAAGGTGATTAGGTAAGTGTTGCCATATGTCCTACCATTAGAATGCTATACCACCATTCCATGAACTTTTTGACTGCCCCTCGTATATAAATCTGAATAATCTCATTTAAAATTCAAACTGCCAGTCCCCTTCCAATTTTCTGGTAATGAAATTGAAGATGGGAAAAGCACTAAAAGTTCTCTGGCACGGCTAACATCAAATGCTGCCTGTCAAGATGAACCTTAAGATAAATTTCTGTACTATAAACATATTTTTACAATTAGTATGACGATGATGATGCATTTTTTTTGTGATACTTACTAACACACAACATTCTGCCAGGCGTTGAATGGTGGAATAATCACTTTGCTCATAAGAGAATCTGCATGATTCTTAGTGAAATGCAATGTAAGAGCCTCTTCACTGCCAAATGTTCTCATGCAAACACTGCATAATGTGCCAGAAAGCTCTTCAGAATTGATCATACGACTACCACCTTCAACACTTCTGTTATATAATAACTGGATGTTGTGGTTCTTTGTACTATGAATTTTGAGACTCCTTTCATTACTAAACACACTGCTGCAGAGAGAGCATGGAAACAGACCACTGTTTGTTGTAGATGCCACATTCATATTCACAAGGCTCACTGACTGGTTATCAGTATTAATATCAGAACAAAACATGTTTATGTCTTCATGCATCTTCCTACAGTGGAGTCTTCGACCTTTTTCAGATGAAAATGATCTAGCACATGAAGAACATTCATATAATTGATTTTCTGTGCTATTAGTGAAATTTAATTCACTGCTTTGATGTATAAGAGGCATTTCATTTTTCACTATATCTTCAGAATGTCTTTCTGGATGGCTTCTTGTATAATGCATACTCAGATCATTCTCACTTAAAAATGTTCTGTCACAGAAGGAACACACATAATCACCTGCTTCAGTGCCACCCCCAATACATACAATTTGGCTTCCTCTAACAGAGTCCTCATTCAAACGATAATCTTTGTGGTACTTTCTCTGATGAATCTTCAAACCCTCCTCAGAAATAAAAAGCATGTTACAGCATTTAAAAGGAGGACTGAACAGTGTATTTCTAATTTGTAGATTTTCCCCATGCATTTGTTTCTGCACTGCAGAGGCATCACTGTGTTGTACAGTGCAATGAATTTTTAAACCTGCTGCACTATTAAAACGTCTCCGACACAAAATGCATGAAAAAGAGTCCTTGGAGCAATTGCCACTTTCACTATTAGACTGCAAATTATTCTTGATATTTTGTGGGGTAGAGGAAGGTACTCCTGTGGTATCTTTAGTTACATGTAAAAGGCCTTTATGATTCCTTAACCTATGACAATTATAACTATGCTCTGAGAAGAAAGTTCTGTTACATGCAGGACATTTGTAAGTGTCAATATTGTTGTCTTCTGCCTGCTGAACAACATTCTCCTGTACCATGTGCTGCAGCCTTGTGCAATGAAGCCTGAAACTCTTTACGTTCTTGTACTTGTCATTACAAACCTTACATTCATAATAGCCCAATGGACCATCATTATCAGTTTCTTGTGATGAAATTACTCCTTTAGGAATGCTTCCTTTATGAGAATGTAAACTATGGCGATTGTAACTATGCTCAGAAAAGAAATTTCTGCTACATAAAGAGCAGTCATAAGTGACGACATTGTCGTCTTCAGCCTGCTGGGCAACATTTTCCTGTACCATGTGTTGTAGTCTTGTGCAGTGAAGTCTGAAACTCTTCACTTTCTTGTACTTTGCTTTACAAACCTTACATTCATAACAGCCTAGCAGTCCATCCACAGCAACTTCTTCTGATGAAGGAACTCCCTCAGCAATGCTTCCTTTGTGAGCCTTTAACCTATGACAATTATATCCATGCTCAGAGAAGTAATTTCTGTTACACAAAGTACAGTCATATGTGTCAACATTGCTGTCTTCTGCCTGCTGAGCAACATTCTCTTGTACCATGTGTTGCAGTCTTGTGCAATGAAGCCTGAAACATTTTACTTTCTTGTATTTTGCATTACAAACCTTACATTCATAGTAGCCTGATGGTCCATTCACAGCAGCTTCTTGAGGTGAAATAGCTCGCTCAGGAATTCTTCCTTTGTGAGCTTTTAAATTATGGCGATTATAACTCTGCTCAGAAAAGAAACTTCTCTTACATACAGGACATTCATATGTCCCGATATTGTTGTCTTCAACCTGCTGAGCTACGTTCTCCTGTACCATGTGTTGCAGTCTTGTGCAATGAAGTCTGAAACTCTTTACTTTCCTGTATTTCTCATTACAGATCTTACATTTATAATAGCCTGACAGATCATCATCAGATTCTTGCAATGAAATTACTTCCTCAATACTGCTTACTTTGTGGATTTTTGTAGAATGTATTAGCAATGCTCTGTTACTATCAAATTTTTTATCACAAATGCGGCACTGATTGTCTGTTTTGCCATTATCATCACAGACACCAACTGTACCTACAGATGTGTTCCCTGCACTGTTTTCAGAGCAGTTTATTCTGTGTAACTTGCTATTATGAATCAGTAAACCCTTTTCACTATAAAAGCTCTTACAACAAACTAAACAGTTATGCTGCTGCGCCTGAACTTGGCCATCTTTACAGTCACCTTGTACTGTACTGCCCGTCACTTCGCTGACCTGTTTCTGACTACTATTAAGTGAAGGCAACTGAGAATCATCGTCCCTACAGTATCTCCACTGATGTGATCTTAAATGACGTACATTCTTCAATGTCTTCTGGTAAACAGTATGCATCACAGACTCTTGCATGAGATGATCTTCATTAACTTCAGCAGTATCAGGTGTATCAGAATTGTTAATAACTGCTGTCTGTTGTGTCTCTTGTTTGTGAACTCTGCCTTTGTGAGTTTTCAAACCTCTTGCATTCCTAAAAAATAATTTACATACAGTGCACTGGCTTCCTGTTTTAAGACTGTCTGCACTTAGTGTTGATTCATTTCTAGAACTGTCATCAGAAGTTCCTCTGAAGACCGATTGTGAATCATTATGAAGTTCAACCTGGTTTACTGCTGATATACTGCCAGTTACACATGACGGATTCAATCTTTCATGACACTTCAGACCTATCCTCCTTCTGAAACTTTTCATACACTTCATACATTTCCAAGGAATTCTCTTATGAGACAGTAAATGGTGATCAAGGGATCTCCATTCTGTAAATGTTCTCTTACAGAATGGACATTTATGACATCCCTGGTTCACTGGAGTTTCATTTGGTAGCTCTTGTCCAGAAGATGTGGACATGTTTGTTACTTCATTAGGTGGCTTACTTTTGCAACACCGCTGATGTCCCCTAAGCCCTTTCATGGTCATGAATCTCTTCTTGCAATAGCAGCATTCACATGGAAAGTCTGACACAGTGACATTATTATGCTGAGTTAGTGAATCCCCTTCTGAGCTTTGAGACACCTCAGTTGTTCTGGTAGTATGTGTTCTGCTATGCAGCCGAAGACCTAATCCTGAGCTGAATGTCTCATTACACACAGGACATATATGACAACGTTCTTCAGAATGAATTCTGCTGTGCAACTTCAGACTGTTTTCTGTGTCATATGTTTTCTTACATACACTACATTCATAGGGCTTTCCAAAAGCATGATATCTCGAACAATGTACTTTCAAACCCTTTTCGGTGTTAAATATCTTATTACAGAGACGACATCCTAAACCAGGTCCTTCTGTATGTGTATGGCGGTGACCTCTGAATTGTTGCCAGGTACTGAACTTCTTATTGCAAATCATACATTCATAGCCACGCCTTTCTCCATGACTTTTGACATGGATCTTCAGACCATGGGAAGTGGAGAACTTCCTAGTACAAGTGCTACATTCATACAAATGATCTGAATTCGGATGGGAGAATGATGAAACTGGTTTCTGGTCAACACTCACGTCACCCCTTTCTGCAGGGTGGTGTTGGTGATGGTGGTTGTGGTTGTTACTGTTGCTACTATTATTAGCTAGATTTTGTATAGCCACATCAACAACCATGACAGGATCATGTTCTTGTTTGATGAGCAAAGGCTGCAAAAAGAAGGAAAGAATGAAAAATACTGTATATACACAATTCTTACCTAAATTTAGAAGCTGTATGATTAAGTAGCAAGTAATTAAAAGGTAAGGTAAAGCTATCCCTGTAACAGGCCGTGAAGGTCCATAGGGTCGTGAGGCATCCAGGTTCCCACATTTTCTAGACAGTCAGCTCACAAATGGTGGTAAGGTTGCCAGCCTTACATGTCGACTGCCCCCCCCAAGATTCCTGGTACTAATTTATGTTAAGAGGCTGGACTTACGCCCCCAGGCCATAGCGTGGCTGGATCTACCTCATCAGGACTCAAACCCATGACCTTCCAGCTTGTAGCATAGTGCCTCAACCAACTATGCTACTGTGTGCCCCAGCAAATACTTAAAAAGTTGAACAAAATTTTATATCGTTTAAATATCTTGTAAATACAAACTGTAAACCTAAGCTCTAAAGAAGTAAAATGCTCATTTATCATGTAATTTATTGATGTATGGTTTTTAACTGTATGTCATTCACAATCAGCTCTTTAATATATGAAAAGGAGTAATGTATTATGTTCCATGAATTAAAGCTGAAAGAGTTAATGATGTTTAAAATTGATATTTCTATATACACATTGAAAACTCCGATTATATTAAATCAATATTACACATATTCACCAACATACATGCAGAAAATTGTAAAATGTTAAATTGTTAAATTAAAATGTTAATTAATGATAATTATATAATAAAATAAATAAAAAATAGCACTTATATAAGGAGTTACACAGGAAATGATTATTTCATAAATTTGTAGCATTTGCCTTAACTCTTCACAAAACTTCACAAAAACAAAATGTACATGAAACATAAATAAATGCAGTTAAATTCACATTCTCAGTGTTGTTTAACTGAGATGTCGGCTCTATATAAAAGTATATAAATTACCAGTATACCTCCATTCAGATGTTTTTAGATAGATTTCTGTGTCATTTTTCTGCCTGAAGAACCTTTGGCTCATGTAACTACAATGCAGTGGTTCCATGTTACAGTTTACTTGCCCACATCACCTAACAATTGATACTTCAGGGCCACAGCAGGCAAAATTAAACTGTTTTACTAAACTCCTGCTGCCATGAAAAGGACCATCCTTGGGTTTGTGAGAGTTTTGTGTAGTGCTGCTTCAAATAAAACGAACCATCAACAGCAACTGTAGTGTTCTGCACTTTAGTAATTCTGGTCATGTTGCCAGCCCAAGAAACATTCCAACTATCACAGTCAGCTCTCAGTTTCCAGCTCCAAATCAAGGTATTAGTATGCTCAGCAGGTTTTTTTTGTACTGTGCATGTTTAGTGGCCTTATGAGAGTCATACTTGAGTTTACAAATACATTTCTCTGAGAGACAAACACATTTTGCATTCTTTGCACTACAACAGGGAAATATTATTCTACATGTATTTGGCTAAGATAGAATTCAGAGTCAAATTAATCCTTATTTATTAACAGCAATCCTTCCAGTATTTCCCAATTAAATTTTGTTCCAACAAGACAACATACTTTGAAATTATGAAAGTATGTAAATGATACAGTAATGTGAGAGTACAGAAGAATGACAATAATGTTACACTCACATCCTCCACTTCCTCAAAAATATTGTCAGTTGGAACTTCTCTGACAACAGAAGTTGTACAAATATCATCACTGGATGCATCTTCTTCCTTGATAAACATGACCTAAAAAGAATATTCTAAAATGAATAAAATATAAAACATATCCAGTTTTTTAAACCCCAAACAACATTTATAGTTCATATATTTGATTTCTGGGTCTACAATTTTAAAATATAAGACATGATCGGAGTATGAGTACATAACAACCAGTTAAACATAGCTGAGCATTAATGAGACAAACGTATGTGTTACTATACTATAATACAAACCACATGCAACACAAAAACAGAACATTCCATATATAATCAAGAAAATAGTCCATTATACTATTTAATGCCTGTGTGGAGGTGGGTTTGAATACATCCATCACAGCCCTGCAAGTTGTAGATGGAAAGGCAACCTGGTGCCTGGGGGTTTAACTGGGTAACCCTGTCACTGGGGGACATAAATGCAGAGACCTGGTCCTTCATGGTGGGGGTTTGATGCAAGGCCGATGACCTTGCTCTGTAAAAAAATACAGTTGCAAAATCCAAAAAGTGAAAAATCCTCCAAGGAAGGCTATGGCTCAAAAAGGGCCATTTTGCCAATGATGATGATGATGAATATTATTTAAATCTCCCAGCCATTTATGTAGATTCTACTCTCTCACATATAAAAGTTGAGGCTACAAATGTACTTACCTCTGATCTCTGTTAGCCTGCCCATGGTGACTGGATGAACATATTTTTGTAATTTTGGTCAGAATCAATGAAAATTTGTTATACACATAATTATTAAAATTGTGGGTGTGTGCTGGTATTAAACACAACTGATAAAAATGATAAGAACTTTGCAGTTGAGTGTTTTGCACTCCTGCTTTATGTCTGGGAGGTCCTGAGATCAAATCTCATCCAGAAGAATGACTATCCTGATCCAGCTTTCTTTAGTTTTGCTCAGGTGTTTCAGACAAATACCAGAAAATATCTTGAATTAAGCCATGGCTGCTTCCTTTCCCAGAGTTTCCAATTCATCTGTCTTTAATTATTCCATCACTCAATGCCATATAATCTTAGCAACTGAACAAGCTATACAAAGCAAGAATAAATACAGCTGGACACAGAGAAGAAAAGAGATGCCTTCCACAACTGGCACTCCATTATCAATGAGGAACAGGCTTTAATGATGTTATTCCACATACAAAGTAAACCTTAATGAATATATCAATAAATTAATCACACATATTGTAAAAAATTAATACAAAAGACTCATTTAAACACAACAGCTCAAAGATCTGAGAGGACATTATGTTATTAAACTGACACATAACACTGGATATCTCACTTTAAGATGGCCCCATGTGGCCAAAACATGTTGTAAATATACATATATGAAAACATGGACAAGGTGGTGTTCCAGCCAATAAGTTATGAAAGCGTTGCAATTACAGCACTGAATTATACAGGTTTATCATGTGCTCAACTAATGCAACAGGATGCTGAAACACAACATCCTTCAAACTCATACTGCTTCATATGCATACCACTCTAATTTCAGTCTCTCCACCACACCTTTCCTAAGGTTGTTTCCTTCCATATTCCTTGATAAACACGCACTTCCAGCAGTCTACCTGTGCTGCCAATATAGCACCTACCACATTCATTGGAGATACTATACACAAACTGCCCACTATCCTCAGTATCTATGTCTGGTGTAGTGGTCATCATTGACATATGCAGGATACATTTCAGCTTATCACTTGCCACTGCAATTGGATACTTTGTTTAAAATGTCTCAAAGAACTTCAAAATCTTTTTGATACATAATACAGAGAAAAGTGAGAGGTTGGCCAGCTTTGTCAGGCGGTCACCTGCCTAAGATGAATGCATTGATAGGTAACCATAATAAGAATATCTGGTTATACATAATCAACATTCTTATGCTGTCAGCTTGACAATTTATGGTGACACCTATCTATGTTAGCCACGTGTGGTTCCATTCAAACTTAAACAGGGACAATCTTGCACAAATAATGTTATGATTGCCCATTTTTTGTGTCTGCAGTGACAAATTACGTAGCTACTTTCTTGTGCCGCTTTTGCTGCCACGTTAACCTTTTTGAAGCCTTTTTACTTTCTTTCTGTACTTGTAATTACTGTGGAGACCACATGCTTAATATAAACTCAATGAATCTGAAGTGAATGTGACAAAAATATTTCCTTTTGTGAATTTTAATAATCAATCAAAAATGAAAAATACAACAGTCTACAGTAAATTAAGTAAAAAGAGAATGCACAATTTAGTGGACAGTTGGTTATTACCCTATTAACTGCAAAGAAATATCAGAAAGGATACTTGAAGGTACACACACGGGGCAGGCAGTCAATATATTGTAACGTGTTTACGTTACCGAAGACGCCGTAGAGATGGTTAATTGGTTTATTTAACAATCTACAAGTAACGGCTACAATTATCACACAGTTGCGGGGTTTCACACTTTATAACCCTAATCGCATTAATCTGTTAACACTGTTGCGGGGTTTCACACTTTATAACCCTATGCGCAAATCAGTTCACTCTGTCTTCAGTAGTAACACGTTGACAGTAGGGGAGCTTTGTATCACTGTATCACGCGCTCCCAATTACACAATCGCACACACGTCCGGATCTTCTTACCGCGACGGCTGCTATACTCCAACTGTAGTCGGCTGGCTGTTACTTTATAACTCGGAATGTCTTCGGCGGTAGCCACACTGGAACTCGAACTGAACGATACGCACTGTGCATCCACTTATATAGCTGCAGTGCTTGCCTGTGGCGTAATGAGTGCCACGTCACAGTAGGACGTTGATTACGGTTACGTTAGCGTTGCGCGTTACGTCACCGCGGAGGGGAGTGGCGGGGAGCGCTACGTTACCGTGGAGAGGAGGGTGGAGGGGGGTTCTCAGTCGCGCAACATGTTACAATATTTTCATTTGTACAGACAGTATAGCTTTTTTCTTTTTAAGGATGTAACACAGAAAGGTTATAATATGAACACTATCACTGCACAAAATGCAGTAAAGTGGACAAGACACAACTTGCATTTTGCCTTGTTTTACGACTATGATGATATGCCACATGAAAAATAGTGATTATCAAAACTGTTAAATAGAGAAGTTTTAACAGTTTAGATTGTTACTAAATGCAGTTCCTCTGTAGTAATGACTTGATTGAGAAAATCTGAGAACACCAATAAGTGAGTAGAAACAGCTTCCTTACCTGATCATTTCGTCTATCCTGCTGTCTCCTGATGAAATCTCGTAAGCTGCAGTCTGAAGCTTCAACCATCAATTTGAAATCACAAAATGAATTCACCTGACTGATACATTCCTCACAAACATGGTTGGGCAACCCATCCCCGGCATACATCTGTAAACACACACAGTTGTTCTGCTGCCTTCTCATTGTTAAATATCACCTTTGCTTTACATTGCAGATGACAACAATGATGTCAAAATCATGTATCATATATTTACACACACCATATGCACAAAGACAGTTCTTGTCATTGTGATGATAACTTAACTGATTATTTTGGTATATTTCAGTTAGAGCAAGGGTCTCCAAACTACAGCCCGCAGGCCACATCTGGATCGCGATGTGATTTTATCCAGCCCACGAAAGAATTGTGCAGAAATGCACCAACTGAACTAATTTTCCAATGAGTACTGGTAAAAAAATACTTGTTCATAGATTTCAAATTCATTACTTAAGACTGTGTTTAAAATATACTGATATGCCATATTACATTAATATTAATATTATTCACAACCACTTTTATCAGATACCGAGTGGCTTTGGAAATTAGAATTTTTTGATCTGGTGAACCATATGAGCAATTTGAATTTAAAGTTGCAGGGTGAAAATAACTTAAGTCTGTGATTTATTTGCACTTATCAAGGCATTCAGAGCAAAGCTGATACTTCTGGAAAGCCAAGTGAAAAATTGTAACTTTGTTCATATGCTATACTGTGCAGAGTTGCATAAAGAGGGTGAAGCTAAATTTCCTTCCTCGTTTGCAAATTTAGTCATTTCAGATTTGAAAGAACAATTTCGGAAGCGATTTGCTGATTTGGATGCCAGTATTCAGGAAATTAAATTGTTTCAAAATCTGTCTGACTGTGATGCTGCAGATGTCCCAAGTCAAATTTGAATGGAAATTATTGAACTTCAGGAAAATTATCATATTAAAGACAAATACAAGGAAGGAAATTTGACTGAATTTTATAAACTTCTGAACTCTGAGCAATTTCCAAATTTAAAGAAATTTGTTTGTAAATTTATCTCAATTTTTGGGACGACATAACTGTGTGAACAAACTTTTTCCTAGATGAAGTACATCAAGTCGAAGTACAGGGCAAATTTATCCTATGAACATTTAAAGTCGCTACTTGTGGTTAGTGTTTCAAAATTTGAACCTAATTTTAATCAGATTTTAAGAATGCAAAAAGAGTTCCATCATTCACATTAATTGTTTTATTATAATTTGTGATGAAAATATGAGCATTTGCTGCTACTGTCTGTTGTCATTAATATACGATAATTTATTCCCATGTACTTTGTATTTAGTTTATGAAATTCTGTGCTTTCAATAAAACTCATATACCTAGAGTTATTAATTTCTCATTTTATCCAGCCCGTTGAAAGTGCTGAATTACCTAATGTGGCCCACGTTTTGAAAAGTTTGGAGACCCCTGAGTTAGAGCATCCCTTATCTCAAGATTTTAAATTATTTCATTTATCAGAGTCATGCAATTATTTCATTTATCAGTCATGCCAATATAAATAATTTTAATATTGAATTAGGTTAGCTCTGATGATATAGTAACTTGTCTGCAGACTGGAAGACAAAAAATCAGGGTTTAATTCCCAGCAGGGGAAAAAGATTTTCTCTTCTCCAGAGCATCCATACTGGCTCTGAGGCCCACTTAGCTTCATTTTTCATGGGTACCAGGAGCTCTTACCCTGAGAATAAAGCGGCCAGAGCATGAAGCTGACCACTCATCTATATCTGGTGCCAAGGTCTCTCATAAGTGTTCATGGCGCAGTGCTTAAAACAATGACAACTTCACCATTACCTTGTTTATATAAATGCAGAGTTGTAACACTTTCAAGCCCAGCACCTCACCGCCTCCACCTGCCTGCCATTTTTAACAACACACTGATAGCTGGCAGTATTTCACAGTAAATAAATTAATAGTGATCAATCTGCATATGGCAAAAGATCACTAAATGCAGCTACAAGCATCAACTAGTGACAGAGGAAGAAAGTATTTGCTCAAAGAACTTTTATAAAAAAAATACTGACATTGTCAAGCACCAAACTCCTCTACAGTAGTCCAAAACCCCAGTAATTCTGAGTCCTCTACAGTAGTCTGGAAGCAACACCTATAATGAACAAGTTCTGTAATTTTTAAACATTTCTAAAAGTCTGGAAGGCTCTAATCAGGGTCAATTTGCAGTAATGACATAAATTTTGATACCAGCAAAAACACAACAATTCTGTCACTGGTTCACACCATCTGGCAAGTATTTGATGACTTGACAAAGTCAATCTCTGAGAAGCAGACATCTCCACTATGCATTTGAGGGACCAAAGAGTATGTAATGTTTACAAACAGAAGTTGAGTTTTACATAAGCATGTATTCCTTGGATGTTGCATGAAGAACGACAGGATAACACCGTTTGGTTTATAAAGTGTTACCATTAAGAGAAACTCTTAGAGAACATGAAACATTTCCAGAATTATTACACGAGTTACAATTTTATCAATATTTTAGAATGTCGAATGCCAGTGCTACATCCTATTGAGAATTGAAAATCACACTGACAGCAGTTTCATTATGCCTAAGATTTAATGAGAAGAAATCACCAGGACAACTATCCCTATTATGTACAACATGTGTAGGATTTAGAACATAGTATATTTAAATATAATCAAACAAGACCATAACCAAATTAATTGACATTCCTATTTGGAATACCTAGTATATGAATCTTACCAACCTTTCCTACCAATAAATTTCAAGCCTGTTAGTGAAAAAGAAATTTATAAGATAAACAGAAGTTTGAAATGGAAAAACTCTTGTGGCTATGACAAAGTACCGTCTAGGATAGTAAAAATGAGTATGCCATTTCTCTCATCTCCTTTGATTTATATATGCAATTGGATGTTATCTACAGGCACGTTTCCTACACATTTGAGATTTTCTGAAGTTTTCCCGATATTTAAAAAAGGTAATAAAAGTTGAGATATCTGCTTATAGACCGATATCCCTTTTAACATCTTTTTCTAAAATCTTTGAGAAAGTTATTTCTAACAGACTACTTCAACATACTGAAGAAAATAATATATTTGCCTTGAATCAACATGGATTAAAAAATAACAGTTCATCGGAACTGGCTATATTTAACCTAACAAATCAAATTTTATCACAAATGAATAAGAAATCATTAGTTAGTGGAATTTTTGTGCGACCTAACTAAGGATTTTGATACTGTAAATCATGTCATCCTATTCGAGCATAATGGCATAGTAGGTAGATTTGATGAATTAATTAAATCTTTCTTAAGTAATAGGTATCAAAGAGTAATAATTAAATCATTGTATGCTTCAAATTATGTTTCAGCCTGGGAATTAGTTAAACATGGAGTGACCCAAGGGCCGATTCTTGGACCCTTACTGTTTTTATTTAATATAAATGATCTATCTAAATTAATAAAAGGCAAAGCCTTACTGATGCTCTTTGCAGAAGATACTACCTTTATAATATCAAATTATGATTCAGTGAAGATGGACCAAGATGTTAAAGTAGTTCTGGAGATTACACAAAATGATTTAACTCAAATAGAATNCTCCGAAACGTCGGTTAACACCACATATACACGGTGCCAAATCCCAGAAGACTGCTTTCTTCATAGTCACCGCAGTGAAAGCCTCAAATCTTACAGAATGCTATTAAATTATAATAAGACTAACTTTATGCAGTTCCTTCCAAATATTAGTCATTGGACTTTGGATACCACTGAATTCAATACTTATAATATTAACGCTACTAACTCCATTAAATTTTTAGGTATTATAATAAAATCTTCATTAACATGGAAAGACCATATTGATTATATACATTCAAAGTTAAATCCATTAGGCTACATGGTTCGTTCCCTGAGACCTGTATTAGAATTGAAAATCCTGTAACAGATCGACTTCTCCTATGTTCATTCAGTGTTAAATTATGGTATCATGTTTTGGGGTAATTCACCACATAGTAGATCTATTTTTATAACCCAGAAACGAACTGTAAGAATTATCATGAAAGCTAAAGCAAAGGATTCCTTTGGAATTTTAACTCCTTATTCCCAATATATCTTTTCAACTCTTATGTTTGTTGTAAATCATAAGGATTTATTCACAATAAATACTGACTTGCAAAAAATAAACACCTGCCAAAAATTGTACTTTCATGTTCCTTTAGTAAGTCTAACTAAAGTTAAAAAAGGAGTATATTATTCTGGTATTACCTTATTTAACTCTCTACCCCCCCCCCATATCAAGCAAGTTGCACATGATATTAATAAATTTAAACATAAACTGAGAAAGTTTCTTATAGAAAACTCTTTTTATTAAGTTGAAGAGTATCTTGATAGGAATAATAAATCTGACCTTGGGGTATCCCAGTAATTACAGCTTTGTATTTTAGTTGCCTTCATTAGTTTCTTATATATATTTTTTAATTTTTATTTACTTTATGTTAAGACAATCTTGTGTAAATATCAATATAATCTGCTGACAATTTCTATATCCAATGGTCATGTACCTGAATGGATCGATGAATGCTAATAAATACAATACATTATAATACAATACAATACAATACAATACAACATGATAAATTTCAATGGCTATGGTTCTACTGATTGCTACCTCAACAAACTTGTCACCATTCTTCTAAGTCAGCTGTTGATAAGAGCCAAAGCTTCATCTACACAGTGCAGAATCATGAATATCCATGACCAATCAACAAGGGTTTATAAGAATGCCAATGCCACATGAAACGTCTGCCACCAATAGTTTTAAGAAAATGTGGACTGCAATATCTGGTGACCATCTCAGCTGCTTCAATCTTTCTGCCTACACAATTTAAAGGCAACACTGATTTTGAAGAGCACCATTTTCTGATATTATATTTAGGCATCCTGTTACACTCACACAAAATATATGAGACAAACTCCGTCTTAAGTGCAACAATTTAATTGTAGTTCTTTCTTCTGTAGTTCTTAAAGATAAGCAGCGACACACACAGAGAGAGCCTACACAGAACAATACCTGAACAGCGATAAAACAAGAAGTGGCCGCTGCAGCACTATAGACATATGGCGTGTACCCCGAGAAAATTTTAATTTTTAAACATTTGGAAAAA
>NW_019721006.1:536876-547800 GCF_002891405.2 Cryptotermes secundus | reverse complement strand
TAACAAAGATTTTATACATACATACAATTAGAAAGACTGGTGATTTTAAATTTTAAACTATGGGCAATGTAGCAGCTACGTAAGAATACACACATGATCATGGCCATTTAGGGCCGAAACATGTAGTGTGGAGGAAGGGAAGAAGAAAGAACTACAATTAAATTGTTGCACTTAAGACGGAGTTTGTCTCATATACCATTTTCTGAGATGTAACACTGTGCAGTCCGGCAGTCCACTTCGATTAATTCTTTGACCCTGAAGATGGAGGCACATGTTCCTCAAAAATGTCACTGTATTTCCACCAGTCTATATGCGTTACATCCCAGAAGACAGTACTTTTCATAGTCAGCACTGTGAGAACCTCTTGACAATATTTGGAAACATGTAAATCATGAAGCTATACATGTTATGTAATATTCTAAACTTCACTTCTTCCTTTTTTGGTTACGATATTTTTGAACATCGTAATTTACGATCTTTCCTCAATGTAATGGGCACTTGACACTTTTACAAAACAAAATTACCGTTTTGCACATTCTAATTGTAAGCATTCTCTAAAGGAGACAGGATAATAATAGTTTAGAAGAGAATAATACTAAATATTTTCATAAATTATTTTTCTAATTTCTATATTTTAGTGCTGTTCTCTAATACTTAAGTTTTTATATATATCTGAAATGATTTATTACATAGTCACATTATGACAGTATAGATAATTCTGATTTCATATCTAAACTTAATATTAAATCAATTTATTTACTGGCCTGAGGAAAAATTTGTATGTTATTCTTGATCATATTCATATTCTCTCCCAATAAATTAACACTATCATCACCACCACTATAAACAAGCACCTGAGTTAGGCCATCCAAATTCAGTCTCTCCCAATTTTCTTGTATTTTCTCCCTTATTTCAGCCCATTGTGAACTGGTGTAGCATCAGACAAATACTTGCTATAAACTTCATGCACAGACATCTTCATTAAACCAATGATTTTCCCATGTACTTCAAATGTATTCAAAATCCAACCGCTTTCCTTACTGTAATTGTAATTGTAATTGTAATTTATTTCGAGTTCCAGATGATCCAATAAAACTGGTTACAAACCAGGGGATATAGAACATGTCAAATATTAATTAAAATATGTCAAGATAAGCAGAAGAACATAAAAGTACAATACAATCATAAGTACAGTTCAGGTATA
This sequence comes from Cryptotermes secundus, assembly GCF_002891405.2. Lineage (NCBI taxonomy): Eukaryota > Metazoa > Arthropoda > Insecta > Blattodea > Kalotermitidae > Cryptotermes > Cryptotermes secundus. The sequence goes on along the minus strand of NW_019721006.1, from coordinate 546,596 downwards.
AGTTCAGCTCAATTAAATAATTAGAATCTGTCAAAATTATAAAGCAATAAAATAAATGATATAAAAGACAATAAGTATTATTGTAAATACAATAAAACTATTATACAGATAGACTCATATAATTCAATATAGAGTAACTAATATACGAGTACTATTCATATAAAACCATTAGTTTACAATGTCATTCATTAACACTATAATACTCCTCCAAGTCATAAAAACAATGGGTAATCAATTATTTTTTTAAAGAAATCTTAAATTGCTTGTGTATCCCAACAATCCCCTTTATTTCAAGAGGCAGATTATTAAATAACTTTATACCAGTAAAGTAAACACCTTTTGGTACAGTGTTAACGTGGAAGTTGGGAGATATAAATTACTACTCTGCCTTGTCTGGAGATTATGTGCATCATGATTAGTAGTGAAGAGATTTCTATTCTTTGATACAAAGAGCAAAACTGAATAAATATATTGTGACTTCAATGGTAAAATTCCAAGCTGCCTGAAAAGATTTCTACGTGAATGCCTATTATAAAATCCTGTCATTAAACGAACTGATTTTTTTTTGTATCATAAAGAGTTTCTTGGTATTGGTTGCCTGCCCCCAAAATACAATTCCATATGATAGTATAGAATGAAACAGAGAATGATATATCTTCACCAACAGTGAGCCTGACATATAAGGTATGACAGATCTTATCATAAAGCAAACTGTAGTTAGTTTGTTAATAACTGAATCAATATGTATATTCCAAGAGAGGATGTTATAAACTTCCAAACCAAGAAATTTGAGATGAGAGACTTCCACTATATCACTAATATTACAAGAAGTGGAGGCCTTGGTAGGAACAGAGTTTTTGGTTATAAATTGTATCATGAAAGTCTTCAAAAGACTGATTGATAACAAATTTGATTTAAACCATTTATCTATGATTATAAGACTTGCATTAAGTTTAGTTTCCATAATGTCGGCGCTCTTATCAATGACTATGAGGGTGGTATCATCAGCGAACAGGATAGATAAAGCAGAGTCAGCAGTAGCTTGGGGGAGCTCATTAATATACAATAAGAACAGCAGAGGACCCAATACTGAGACCTGTGGTACCCCTTGCTGTTGTGTAACCTCGCTCCACTGTTGCATAACCTGGCAACTGACAGTTTATCAAAGGTCTGTCTTCGTGATAACTCGTTCCACCTCCCATTGCCCAGCAACGGTTAGACATGTCACAATATTATACCACACTTTGTTCTAAATGAACCCTTCACTTTCTTAAGTCTATAAATAACTGACAAACTAATCAATTATATCCCCATAAATTCTACTGCAATATATTAAACTTTGTGTCTACCAGTTTTTAATTCCAATCTGCTTCTACTTGCATTCCATTATATCATGTTTAATGGGCACACAGCTAAATACATTGTTATATTAGTATTTTGAATGGTCTTTAATAAGCCAAATAATTTGTTACATCTTTAGAGTATACAGACCAGGTGTATGAAGACAGAATGGACTAGCAACATGAACCAGTAACATGAAATACAGTCCTAATTCATTTACAGGTTAGAGAATATAGGTAGGTTATAACAGCTTATGTTAGGTCTAGTTTCCATGCTAAGACACTGCTACACAAGTAGAACTTATGTAAATAATCTTTATATCTACTAGTTCCATATTTAATTATGGAAGATGACAAAACAGCTGTCTTCCCCAATTTCTGTTGACAATTCAGCCAGTAAGTTTAGAATAATAAAACCTTCATGCTAAGGTTCTATACTCCAACATAATCTTCACTTCTTCAGTTTCTGAGTTATTCGGTTTTTTGGCATTTTCATACTTAATTTAAATACCTACTTCTATGATTTCATTATGGTGAGTTAAAGTACTGCAATTTTATATTTCTGTAGTACAAATCATCCCTATGCTTAACTAATTAAACACTACGACATGAAGGTGTATGGGGGAGTGTATGTACAAATCCACATTTTCTTGACTTCGGCACTAGTTGGGAGTGAGTTGTTAGCTTCACGCCCCGGCCGCTTTACCCCCGGGAAATAGTACAAATATAAACCGATAAATTTACAACTGAAAAGTGTCCATAGCATTTTCAAAGAGAGTAATACAGTATGTTTACATTAATTTGAATGGTCCCATAACGGTATCGGAATTCCTTCTTAAATTACTTTCGATCGATAAGGTATGGTCGTATGAGAATTGAAGCAACCTCGGATTAATTACACACGATTATTTAAACAGGCAGAAGTAATGAGTTCTATATACTGGTGCACGTAATTTTTATTCATTCCGGTACTTTAAATCGTGGCAAACATATGAGGATCCTTTAGTTCATTTTTCGAAATTAAGTCTATTCGACTCCTTAAAACATTCCGTATTTACTTGATACAGGCAACTTCTTCGTGAGCACTTCATGACGCACAGACTGTATTTATACTTGATTAATTCAAACTAACCTGTAAGCAAGGAGACAGAACCTTTATTTTTGCGGGCAGGTCTTCATTGTCATCAAAAAGGGGACTCAGCTCATTTTGTTCACGAGTACACAATCGACACACATTCACGTTAAAGTACATATCTATTACTTCGTCAGTATTCATTGTGTATATTAAGAATTCGTAAACTCGACTACCATTACACCTCTACAGCCATTAACCACATAACATAACCATCACCACCGAACACCACCGCCTACCAACACACAGCGTCTATTCGAACCGTGAACACCACGATCACCACGATCACCACGATCGCCACCACACAAAGAAAAAATTGAAGGTTATGTAGGATGATAATCGGTGGTTTCTAGTTTCTCCAATTGTAACGTGAGGTTGTGATGTTTAGTGCTGACGTTAGAATATTCTTCCTAGTAACAAAATTAAATTTATAAATATTTTGTAAACAATTGATGACTTTCGACATGATAAATTTTATTAAGCACTGGCACTACATCATACTTCATACTTCACTCATCACAAATCCTTGTTCCGTACATTTTCTACATTAAAACTTCAACACTTCTGCTCGAAAAGTGTCGCAGGAAGGGGTTGCTACAGTGACTATTAAAATTAGATCATAATAAATGTATAATTCCTGTTAAACTGACGCGAATTTCTGCCGAGATCCGGTACCGATATTTACAAGCAGTAGGCCAGACAGCTCCCCCCCCCCTTTTTTTCCTTGGGAGCAGCCAGAAATTTTACTTACAGACTTGCATTCAAACCCGCGCCATAGCTCAAGAGGTTAGTCGCTGAATTCCCACCGAGGTGGCCCGGCTTCGATCCTGGGTCTGGTCAAGTGGGATTTGTGGTGGACTAAGTGGCGATGGGGCGGGTTTTCTCCGAGTACTTTGGTTTCCCCTGCCAATCTTCATTCCCCCAAATTCTCCATTATAATCACCCGGGGCAGGCTACAATAGGCCAATCAGTGGCCGCCGTTCCGAGTGGACCCAGTTGGACTCCACCCTCCACTAAGCGAATTAAAAAAAAAATTACAGTTTTGCATTTAAGCCATTGAATGATATTTTTATGGATCACCCTTGAGTCACATACCTATCCCTCCCTCCGGTGCCTATGTGCAGAATACAGATCAAATGTTCACGCTCATTTTGACTCATTATCACTGACAGAAAAGTTCCAAACTATGTTTATTTCGACATGGAATGCCCGTCACTCATCATAACCTGTGAATAGATACAAGAATCTTAATTAAATTGGTGACTTATTAAAATACGTACTCTGAATGCAATTAATAGAGGCCTATAAATAAATATATGACAACAGCTTATAACATTGCCTGTTGTCTTGTACTGGAGTGAAACTTGGTTTCTCACAAATAACGGAAGAACAAAAACCAAGGGTGTCTAGGGGAGGTGAGAAGAATATTTGAACCTAAGACGGAGAAAGTAACAGAACGCTGGGGGGAAAAAAATGCATAATGCGGAGCTTCATAATTTGTACTCCTAGCGAGATAAGATGATCAAACCAAGGAGGATAGGATGGCCGTGGCATGTAGCAGGCTCCGAAGAAAAGACAAATGTCTACTAAGATTTGCATGAAAACCGTAAGAAAATGGACCACTTGAAATACCTAAGAGTAGATGATGATATTAAAATGTAAGATTTGAGGTTTTCACGGCGGTGACTCTGAAGAATGCCGTATTCTGGGATGTGGCGACGTGCAGATGTGGTTCACACAAGATCTACATGGCACCACATCATAGAAGACGACATTCTTCAGTATTAAAATATATCTTAAAGGAACGGATAGGAAAACGTGGACTAGATTTCTTCTGGCTCAGGATGTTGACCAGTGGCGGGCTCTTCAGAATACAACAATAAACCTTTGTGGTCCTTAAATGGCGGAGAATGACGTGACTGACTGAGGTACCATAAGCTTCCCAAGAAGGACTCTACTCCATTGAGTTAATTCTGAAAAGTGATGGTAAACTATGATTCTCGTCTATTTTATCATCGTGTGAAGTAAAGTTTAAAGGACCATGGGGGCAGTAACCTCGGCGCTCAATGAATATGGATGGCGAGTTAATAATATCAGCCCACCTCGGATCAAAAGTCGTAGCAATAGAAATGGAGAGACAAATAAAAGCCTCATGGGTTCTAATGCCGTACATTTCGGAGAGAGTCTGTCGTTTCAGAGGAACAAATCACAACCACTTAGAACTTCAAGTCACCGGAGGTATACAGCATCCCACGGCAGACTGGCCACTCTACTGTGTCCAGCGTTCAGCAACACCACAGGCAAGTACGAGTACGTCTTGAACAACCGGACAAATCAACCGTGGCGGAGCAAAACATCAGCTTGGGAAACAGCAACAAGCTGGACCGTATCTTTGGGGAGTTAACTGAGATTGAGCTTCAGCCAAACAACATGAAGAGGCGCATCTGGGGCCCAAGACCACATTTTTGTTACTATCAGACAATTGCGCGTTTCTTCTTGCAGGGCGTCCTCTCTGATGAAAGGACAGGTCTGTTGTTTACAATTGCTGCTGGTCCTCGTCAGAGCGGTCAAAATCAGTAGTACTTGTCATCTATATTAATAATTTAACATGACGGCATTCTACATAATCAGTTGACAAGAGTCCAGTTCTTTGTGGACACTTACTATTTAGAGTTACACATGTAACTGTAGTATAAGTGTATGTACTACACACATGAAGGCTTGACGTAGCAGATCAAGCCCTAACTCATGTAACTCATCTTATGGCTGCCAAGTCGCTTGAATGGTCGTGCGCTTGACTTTCACCAAGCATAAGCTTCCTGTGTCAGGCTTCACCTTATCCTATGTCAAGAACATTTGAATTTTCAATATTTTGTGTGACCACTGCTTGTTGCCTGCACGATTTTGTTATGCAATCATAAACATACAGTACTGTGCGGACCGGTGTGCACTTCGGAAATTTACCACTGATGAGGAGAACTTCGTTCTGCAAGCGTTGCAATTTCAAAAGACGTGTATCTGCAGAAAATTAGCGATGGCTCTGGTATTGTTCCGTGTTACACAACCGTTGCCAAGAAATTGCTGTCCTTTGGCTCTCGCGATTCTTACTTTGAGAAAATATGCCACAATGTGTAGATTGCTTTCAGATACAGAATCCGTTTGTTTACAGAAACGAAACTGGACATTATTTTTATAAGATTATTCTAAGGGGAAAGAAAAACTCCATTCATTATTTCCAAGTAACTCCCATTTAAGCGGAAGCATTCCTCAGGCTTAATGACTGCATTCTCTATGCACATGAGTACCTTGCCAACTTAATTACCGTGATATGGACATTTCACAATCAAATATAACTACCATTTTATAATAATTTTTATTACTCTACATTTTATGGATTCTTTTTCTAACACTATCAGATTTATGATGCTTGAAATTATACACAAATTAGTAAGAGCACTTAACTTAGCAACACATTTTGTACAAAAATCGATGTTCTTTGTTGCACTGTCTCGAAGTTATTCTCATATGAGTGAGTCATAATTAATTTTTTAAAACTGTAACTCTCAAAATGTAGTCCGCGGACCCCTACGCAAGGCTTGACCAGAGGTTTCGCGAGGTTATATATATTTTTTTCTCCCTTCTATATGTCAGAAGGAAGATATATTGTACTGAATAATTTTAATATTTTACAGAATCAAATATTTTGAACTCCAAATTGGGTAGGTTATCTACCCTAGTTACATAAGGGTGACTCATCCATTTCTTGTCGTTAAACGATTAAGGCAAGGAAATACACTAACAGGTATTAATCACTTCGTAAAAGCTGTACAATAATTAACATTTTAGATAAATTGCATTATTTGAATCCGTTTATAGCTGATATTAATATAAATTAAATGCGAACGGATGAGGGATATTTGAGTGTGCAGTGTGTTGCTACGTAAACGGCGAACTCGAAAAGTTTGAAAGCCTCTGATAAGAAGCATATTATAAGCGTCTTCCTGGACTAATTTTCTAGCCCACTCAACATCTTTGTAAAAAATGATTCGAAATTCAACGTATATTTGCGTTCTTCGCATTATAAAGTAATCGAATCTTCATCGGTACGTTACTTCGGACCCAATACTATAATCCTTTTTTTGTTCACTGGCTCTACAGACCCTTTGGGCCATGACCTCTGATTTTCAGTTTCAGTAATATTTTACAGATGGTAGGAATCCTTGGATGAGTCATCAGCTTTTCGCAAGGCCTCTACCTAAACACAGGACAACACAAACACAGAATAAACACATACACATACCAAACACCCATGCCTTGTGTGGGATTTGAACCCACAATCCCGGCTTCCGAGCGAGCGAAAACAGTACATGCCTTAGACAGCTGGGCTACCGTGACCGGCCATTATAATCCATTAGGTATTTAAAATGAAAACCGGACATCCATTTCATCCCTATTGATCGGATGGCGCAGAAACAAATTGTGCAATTCTGGGATGTTTTGAATTAAATATCTTAACTAGTGAAGCCATTCGATAAAACTGACTATAAAAAAACAATTAACAACAGTAACGGTGGAAACAAGTTACTGAAGTAAGACATTAGCAGTAATGATGTGGCAAAATTTACTAATTTCTTGAGCTCTTTAGAGAATGAAATATTTTCTGACAAAGGCAATGATAACCACATATCCATCCTTTCTTTGTATGTCATTTTCCATTGTCAGATTTAATCCCTCGAAACTGTTTACGCTATCAGCGCTTATGTTCATATACTTGACACGTATGTCATTGGCCCATCTCCATCCAACAGGTTGCCAGGAGATGTTAAACTTCTCGGAAATTGCAGGGTAACTGAAAATTGAGGTATAAATGTAAATAATCTGTTTAATGATATTCATTATGAGGAAGAGAGCAATTATTGGGACATTTTTGGATCTGAAACTTATTAGACCTATCTTTGTGATTAATTTTTATAAAACATTGTTCGTTAAAAGGAAATTGCGAGCATAAACAATAAGTATTATTTTTCATTTCATGTATCCTGTCGTGTTATTAGATACAATTCTTTATTAGAGTCCGTCACAACACAACAGTACAATGGTCAAGGCTAAAATTAGCTTAGCTACATGTTTCGGCCATTAAAGCCATCATCAGGCACACAGATGACTACCATATTTGCACACTACTGAACTGCAGTTGTGATGGTATAGCTGGATACTTGCTAATTATTACATTATAAAATACAGTGAACTAGAAACATATTATAAAAACGAAAGTTATGGCGTAAAATAAGGTTAAAAATATCATGTGATATTCTATATCATCAAGTCAGTTGTTGCAATTTTGTTATATTCCCGCGGAATATACCATCATGTTTATGGTAATCATGTGCCTGACGATTGCTTTAATAGCCCAAACATGTAGCTAAGCTAATTTTAGCCTTACCATTTTATTGTTGTGTTGTGACGGACTCTAATAAAGAATTGTAAATAAGTATTGGGGTTATAAAGGTATTAAAATCGATAATTTGTCAACCAGATGATACTGCTGAGAATGTCAGTAATACAAACATAACTTGAAATCTAGCATAAACAAGGCCCTACCAAAGGCAAACACATCTCGTTATACTTGCAATAACATTTCTTTTAGAACAAAACCATGGACACCCCGAGGTCTTAAAGAGTGAACCAATCATTAGAAAAATTTCAGCATAGTATGTTGAATTTCTGTACGTTGATTGGTTATTGAAAAATGCTGAACCATGATAAGCGAATTATGCTTTTGGATAAATACAAATTTTGAAACGAACAGTTACTCCAACTTTAACTTACAAGTTGTCTCAGAAGTAGTTAGTTAGTTAGTTATTGGAGAGGGTGGGTTTTCCCATGCACTTAGACCTGTATTGGTCCATTGTGCTTCCCTCTATGATATTCTACCAGTCTCTATACCCTACCGATATTGGTGCGTACCATCAGTCCCGACCGAGCCAGCGAGTTCGGCCTCCACTAGCTTGGCGGTATCTATAATGCTTCCCCCATCTATCAGAGGTGTTAGAGACTACTTGTTGGGCGGGAAACGTCCTTGAATTTGGCTCAGTGACCTTCTTTGGACATATGAGGTTCTTTTACGTGCCGTAAAGCTACGACACGGGACCCACGGCTTAAAGTCCCTCCCGGAGGACTTGTTCCCTGAATTTTTCCGCCCTTAAAAATTCGACGACCTCCACCGGGTATTTGAACCCGCGTACTACGAGTCATGAGGTGGGAACGTTTCTCAGAAGTAACTATTCTGACTAGTGTTTAGGAGGTTTCCGATTCGAATTTCATGCTGAACACCAAATATTTGGCTGAGGGATTTCTCTATTTTCCTCAGTCCCTCCAGGGAAATGTTGGGATCATACCAAAAATTAGGCCAAGACTGCTTCCTTCCACATCATTTCCAATTCAGTATTCACTGTCATAAAATAATTCGATGCTATACAGTGTGAGTTACCAACAGCATTGTCAGATAAGCTATAAATAAACTGAAAAATGCCTAACTTATTATTCGCCCATCGCTGTGCTTTTGATTTACCAAAAGTGACCGTATATTCCTCCGAGGCCGAACACAGTGGCTGCACGGTCTGAGGCATGAACCGTCTTCAACCACTCCAACACTAGGGTCGTGAGTTAAAATCCTGCTCAAGACATGGATGTCTGTGTGCCTTTATTCTGTGTTTGTACTATTCTGTGTGTAGCTAACAGCATTGCTACGGGCTGATCACCGTCCAAGGACTCGAAGTAAAGGTAAAGCTGTCCTTCTGCTCAATGAATTAAGCCAACTTTAGCGGATAGAGAGTGTCGAGTGGTCAGCGCAACGAATCCCCACCGTCGTTAATTTCGGTTTTCTAGACAGGAGCCGCTAGTTTTCCATTCAAGTAGCTCCTCATTTATCCTCATGAGGCTGAGTGGATACCGTTCCAGACACAACATTTCTCATAAAATCTGGTAGTGCTGGGAATCGAGCCCGGGACCTCTGGATATATAGCCAGGAACTCTGACCACTAGACCACAGATGAAAATATGAAGAAGATGAAGTAGGGAAAAGTAGAGAAGGGGAACAAGAAGAAAGAGAAGAGGAGGAGGAAGAGGAGACAGAATTGGAAGAAAAGGAGGATAGGACGAAGAGGCGTGAACGTTAATGGAGAAGGAAATGAGGGGAAAGAGTGGGACCGTAATGAAGAGGAACAGAAGACTTCTTCTTGATGCATT